>NC_034186.2:61587440-61594940 GCF_002021735.2 Oncorhynchus kisutch
TAATGTCTAACACATGCTTAAACCACTCACAGGGAGAGCTACTACTGTATGGTCAGATAGGATACATTGTTCTTGATTACCTCCGACCCTAACCTTAGATATGGATACGTGTCACAGTCATAATCCATATGGTGCATGTGCTTCATAGCCACATAACACTGGAGGACTGGGGGGACTTGGAGAGGACTGAGCTAATGGCCACAGGGCTAGGCCATTAAGCCAGGGGCTTGAGTTCTGGTCACTGCAGGGAGGAGAAGCTTGTCTGTGGGCATGGGAAGGTCTCTGTGGTGGGTGAGTGTCCATGGTGTGGTGATCAGGATATATTTGGAACTTAGGTAAGTGTATGGCATTGTTATGATGCCTTATGATGACCAGCTTGGTAACCTGTGTGTGTGCGCTTGTGCGTGTGCGTGTGTGTGTGCATGTGTGTGTGTGTGTGCGTGTATGTGTCGTGCATTTGAGCATTCGTGTTAATTTGTCCCTCCTTGGTTTATTTTGGTTGTTCAAGGCTAGCGAGAGATCCAGGTGCCTTCATTCAAAACACTGGTTTCATTCATAAAGAGAAAGGGAGCCAGGGTGAGGGAAGTAGGAAGGATGTGGAAGGGGGAAAGGGATACATTGTATTGCCGCTCCAGAACCTTCATCACCCGGATTTCTCACACTTTTCATTAAAGAGCAGGTTTGAAAAATATATCTTCATCACACACAAATATTACAGAGTAAATGCATAAGCATAATGATATACTGAGGCATGTATGTTGATATAGATAGTTCAGCTGACAACTGTCACGTTCTGACCTTTATTTTATTCCTTTATTTTGTCGTTATTTAGTATGGTCAGGGCGTGAGTTGGGGTGGGCAGTCTATGTTTGTTTTTCTATGATTTGGGGATTTCTATGTTTCGGCCTAGTATGGTTCTCAATCAGAGGCAGGTGTCGTTAGTTGTCTCTGATTGAGAATCATACTTAGGTAGCCTGGGTTTCACTGTTTGTTTGTAGGTGTTTGTTTCCGTGTCTGTGTTTGTCGCCACACGGTACTGTTTCGGTTTGTTCACGTTTATTGTTTTTGTATTCATAGTGTTCAGTTTATGTTTTTAAATAAACAACCATGGACACTTACGACGCTGCATCTTGGTCCGATCCTTGTTACACCTCTTCAGAGGAAGAGGAAGAAATCAGCCGTCACAACAACACAATAATGTACCTAGGTGCAAACACGAACAAACAATTTGACATTTGAGTTCAATTTATTGACATAAAATAACGTGAGTTGAAGACTTTCACTTCAATTGACCCTATCAAATGCTTTCTTATTATTCCCTCTGTCTGCTTCCCCATCTTTATCCCCTATCGTTCTTTATCTTCCTCTTCCTCTCTCTGCTTCCCCATCTTTATCCCCTATCGTTCTTTATCTTCCTCTTCCTCTCTCTGCTTCCCCATCTTTATCCCCTATCGTTCTTTATCTTCCTCTTCCTCTCTCTGCTTCCCCATCTTTATCCCCTATCGTTCTTTATCTTCCTCTTCCTCTCTCTGCTTCCCCATCTTTATCCCCTATCGTTCTTTATCTTCCTCTTCCTCTCTCTGCTTCCCCATCTTTATCTCCTATCGTTCTTTATCTTCCTCTTCCTCTCTCTGCTTCCCCATCTTTATCCCCTATCGTTCTTTATCTTCCTCTTCCTCTCTCTGCTTCCCCATCTTTATCCCCTATCGTTCTTTATCTTCCTCTTCCTCTCTCTGCTTCCCCATCTTTATCCCCTATCGTTCTTTATCTTCCTCTTCCTCTCTCTGCTTCCCCATCTTTATCCCCTATCGTTCTTTATCTTCCTCTTCCTCTCTCTGCTTCCCCATCTTTATCTCCTATCGTTCTTTATCTTCCTCTTCCTCTCTCTGCTTCCCCATCTTTATCCCCTATCGTTCTTTATCTTCCTCTTCCTCTCTCTGCTTCCCCATCTTTAACCCCTATCGTTCTTTATCTTCCTCTTCCTCTCTCTGCTTCCCCATCTTTATCCCCTATCGTTCTTTATCTTCCTCTTCCTCTCTCTGCTTCCCAATCTTTATCTCCTATCTTCCTCTTCCTCTCTCTGCTTCCCCATCTTTATCCCCTATCGTTCTTTATCTGCCTCTTCCTCTCTCTGCTTCCCCATCTTTATCCCCTATCGTTCTTTATCTTCCTCTTCCTCTCTCTGCTTCCCCATCTTTATCCCCTATCTTCCTCTTCCTCTCTCTGCTTCCCCATCTTTATCCCCTATCTTCCTCTTCCTCTCTCTGCTTCCCCATCTTTATCCCCTATCGTTCTTTATCTTCCTCTTCCTCTCTCTGCTTCCCCATCTTTATCCCCTATCTTCCTCTTCCTCTCTCTGCTTCCCCATCTTTATCCCCTATCTTCTCTCTCTCCCTCTTCATCCTATTTCCCATATGGAGCGTGGATTCCACTTGTATGCCCTCCTGTCACAGACATCCGACTCATCTGAGAGACATGTATTGCACAAATGGTGAATGGGAATACCTTCCGTATGTTCTGTACACGTATGCTGCCAACCCAAGTGGGTTTTATGTATACGTCTGTGGAGGCTGCTGAGGGGAGAATGGCTCGTAATAATGGCTGGAATGGAGTCCATGGAATGGAATGGCTTCCATGTGGTTGATAAGATTCCATTGACTCCATTCCAGTCTTTATTATGAACTGTCCTCCCCTCAGCATCCTCTACTGGCATACATGTATCTGTGTACATGACGCTCTGTGCATAACAGACTTCCATTAGCAAATACGTCATGATTGTGAGTGTGCGTGTCAGTGACAAAGTCAGACAGAGATGTTGACGCTCTGTATAAAACACACAAACACACTTCTATTAACAAATAACCCAGATGTGAGTAAGACAGTCAGGCAGACGGACAATACATTCACCCATGGGCTACAGACATAAACATGTTATTCCCCAGATCTGATTACATATACAGTTGAAGTCGGAAGTTTACATACACCATAGCCAAATCATTTAAACTCAGTTTTTCATCATTCCTGACATTTAATCCTAGTAAAAACTCCCTGTTTTAGGTCAGTTAAGATTACCACTATATTTTAACAATGTGAAATGTCAGAATAATAGTAGAGAGAATGATTTATTTCAGCTTTCATTTCTTTCATCACATTCCCAGTGGGTCAGAAGTTTATATACACTCAATTACTATTTGGTAGCATTGCCTTCAAATTGTTTAACTTGGGTCAAATGTTTTGGGTAGCGTTCCATAAGCTTCCCACAATAAGTTGGGTAAATTTTGGCCCATTCCTCCTGATGGAGCTGGTGTAGCTGAGTCAGGTTTGTAGGCCTCCTTGCTCGCACATGCTTTTTCAGTTCTGCCTACAAATTTTCTATAGGATTGAGTTCAGGGCTTTGTGATGGCCACTCCAATACCTTGACTTTGTTGTCCTTAAGCCATTTTGCCACAACTTTGGAAGTATGCTTGGGGTCATTGTCCATTTGGAAGACCCATTTGTGACCAAGCTTTAACTTCCTGACTGATGTCTTGAGATGTTGCTTCAATATATCCACATAATTTTCCTACCTCGTGATGCCATCTATTTTGTGAAGTGCACCAGTCCCTCCTGCAGCAAAGCACCCTAACAACATGATGCTGCCACCCCCGTGCTTCACGGTTGGGATGGTGTACTTTGGCTTGCAAGCCTCCCCCTTTTTCCTCCAAACATAACGATGGTCATTATGGCCAAACAGTTCTATTTTTGCTTCATCAGACCAGTGGACATTTCTCCAAAAAGTACGATCTTTGGCCCCATGTGCAGTTGCAAACCGTAGTCTGGCTTTTTTATGGCGGTATTGGAGTAGTGGCTTCTTCCTTGCTGAGCTGCCTTTCAGGTTATGTCGATATAGGACTCGTTTTACTGTGGATATAGATACTTTTGTACCTGTTTCCTCCAGCATCTTCACATGATCCTTTGCTGTTGTTCTGTGATTGATTTGTACTTTTCGCACCAAAGTACGTTCATCTCTAGGAGACAGAACGCATCTCCTTCCTGAGTGGTATGATGGCTGCGTCGTCCCATGGTGTTTATACTTGCGTACTATTGTTTGTACAGATGAACGTGGTCCCTTCAAGCATTTTGAAATTGTTCCTAAGGATGAACCAGACTTGTTGGAGGTCTACAATTTTTTCTGGGGTCTTGGCTGATTTCTTTTGATTTTCCCATGATGTCAAGCAAAGAGGCACTGAGTTTGAAGGTAGACCTTGAAATACATCCACAGGTACACCTCCAATTGACTCAAATGATGTCAATTAGCCTATCAGAAGCTTCTAAAGCCATGACATAATTTTCTGGAATTTTCCAAGCTGTTTAGAGGCACAGTCAACTTAGTGTATGTAAACTTCTGACCCACTGCAATTGTGATACAGTGAATTATAAGTGAAATAATCTGTCTGTAAACAATTGTTGGAAAAATTACTTGTGTCAGGAGTTTTAATGACTCCATCCTAAGTGTATGTAAACTTCCAACTTAAACTGTAGTTGTCCCACAGTCGTATACAGGCTCCAAACACTTTGTACCCTCTCAAAGAGGAAGACATTTATTCTAACTATTACGTAGGTCAGCTTTGTCACCCACACAACTCCCCTGCCTAAAAAATCTGCTCCTGTTTGTTTAAAGCTGTGGCTGTGAGAGAAAGATATATTACTTTTGTATTATTTGGTCTGTTGTTATCTTGGCAATGTAGGTAAACAAAGTGATAGATGATAGATAGAGAGATAGAAACAGGGGTAAAGGTTCTAGGATGTGTCCAGTGTGCCTGGTGTCTCTGTAAATGTGCTGACATCAGATGTTTTTCCTGTTAATCAAGGAGCCCCCGGGGACGTGACAGAGGCCGCTGTGTGTTTGTGTGCGCTTAGTGCGCAAGCGCGTACGTGTGCTTGAGCGACTTCTGCATCTTCACTCAAGCCGGTCCCTGGCCCTCTGCTTAACTATCAGTCTTATCAGTCTTTCCCTTGCCTGTCTCACCATCTTTCTTTTTCTGTTTCTCTCTGATCGTCTATCTCTCTCACATATTATCCTCCCTCTCTTTCACCATCTTTTCCCCTCTCTCTCCCCATTTTGGGTCTTATGGGTCTTGTACAAATGTAGGATTGTAATTTGATCACCCTGTTGTGGTGTACTTGAGGTTTAAACATTTCTGAAAAATGTCTCAACCCGTACAAAAATGTCCATTCCTAATAATCCACATTGTGTGGATTATTTACACGAGAGAGTGAGGCTTCAGTTGTCTGGCTTGCCATGACCCTCAGGGCAGAGGACTGAACATGAGAGTGATTTAGGGATAGCCACTCATAAGGAGGATTGGGTCAAAATCCCCCCTTTTCAACAACTCATCTCCCACCAAGGACAATGTGACACAAGCCAACGCTGGGACGAACATAACTCTCTACTCCCAACGAGCTCACCGACACAGCTCAGTCTGCCTAGACACACACACTTAAACACACTCGCACGCACACACACATACACAAACACTTTCCAGCACTGTGGTACAGTAATGTAATTAGCCCAAACAGATACTGAAGCTGACAGACTGGAACAGTTTCAACACTGAGAACTAATCCCTGTTAAGACACAGAGAGTCAAAGCAGAGAAGCTGGATGGAAAAGTGAAAAAAACGAGGCGGAGAGAAACTCCACCAACTCTCCACAGCTTGTTCCATAGAAAGAGTGTGGGACTAGCTTCAGCAAAACAAAACTAATCTCAGTTAAAGGCCCCCGCTTACTTCTTGAGTAAGAGTGTGAATAGAATAGAATAGAACATAATAGGATAGAATAGAAATGTTTACAGTACAATATCTTACAGTTCAGTCTGCTAGCGTCATGGCTTTAAAGTGGCAAACAAGAATTTCAAGACACGCGCCTGTCTGGTTGTAAGTGTGTGTGTTTTCACAAGACAGAGAGAGACGGGAAAGAGACAGAGAGAGAGGGAAAGTGACACAGAGAGAGGGGGAAAGAGACAGAGAGAGAGAACGAGACAGAGAGACGGGAAAGAGACAGAGAGAGAGACAGAGAGAGAGAGACGGGAAAGAGACAGAGAGAGAGAAAGAGACAGAGAGAGAGAAAGAGACAGAGAGACGGGAAAGAGACAGAGAGAGAGAGACAGAGAGAGAGAGATGGGAAAGAGACAGAGAGAGAGAAAGAGACAGAGAGACGGGAAAGAGACAGAGAGAGAGAGAAAAAGACAGAGAGAGAAAGAGACAGAGAGACGGGAAAGAGACAGAGAGAAAGAGACAGAGAGACGGGAAAGAGACAGAGAGAGAGGGAAAGTGACACAGAGAGGGGGAAAGAGACAGAGAGAGAGGGAAAGAGACAGAGAGAGAGAGAAAGAGACAGAGAGACGGGAAAGAGACAGAGAGACGGGAAAGAGACAGAGAGAGAGAGAAAGAGACAGAGAGACGGGAAAGAGACAGAGAGGGAGGGAAAGAGACAGAGGAGAAGTAGACAGATAGAGAGAAAGAGACAAGAGAGAGAAAGAGATGGGAAAGAGACAGAGAGAGAGAGAAAGAGACGAGAGACGGGAAAGAGACAGAGAGAGAGAGACAGGAGAGAGAGATGGGAAAGAGACAGAGAGAGAGAAAGAGACAGAGAGAGAGAAAGATGACAGAGAGACGGGAAAGAAGACAGAGAGAGAGACAGAGAGAGAGATGGGAAAGAGAGAGAGAGAGAGAAAGAGACAGAGAGACGGGAAAGAGACAGAGAGAGAGAGAAGAGGACAGAGAGAGAAAGAGACAGAGAGACGGGAAAGAGACAGAGAGAAAGAGACAGAGAGACGGGAAAGAGACAGAGAGAGAGGGAAAGTGACACAGAGAGGGGGAAAGAGAGACAGAGAGAGAGGGAAAGAGACAGAGAGAGAGAGAAAGAGACAGAGAGACGGGAAAGAGACAGAGAGACGGGAAAGAGACAAGAGAGAGAGAAAGAGACAGAGAGATGGGAAAGAGACAGAGAGGGAGGGAAAGAGACAGAGAGAAAGAGACAGAGAGAGAGAAAGAGACAGAGAGAGAGAAAAGAGATGGGAAAGAGACAGAGAGAGAGAGAAAGAGACAGAGAGACGGGAAAGAGACAGAGAGCGAGAGAAAGAGACAGAGACAGGGAAAGAGACAGAGAGACGGGAAAGAGACAGAGAGACGGGAAAGAGACAGAGAGAGAGAGAAAGAGACAGAGACAGGGAAAGAGACAGAGAGAGGGAAAGACACAGAGAGACGGGAAAGAGACCGAGAGGCAGGGAAAGTGACACAGAGAGAGGGGGAAAGAGACAGAGAGAGAGAACGAGACAGAGAGACGGGAAAGAGACAGAGAGAGAGACAGAGAGAGAGAGACGGGAAAGAGACAGAGAGAGAGAAAGAGACAGAGAGAGAGAAAGAGACAGAGAGACGGGAAAGAGACAGAGAGAGAGAGACAGAGAGAGAGAGATGGGAAAGAGACAGAGAGAGAGAAAGAGACAGAGAGACGGGAAAG
>NC_034186.2:61599940-61640392 GCF_002021735.2 Oncorhynchus kisutch
TTTCCTTATTCAAAGTACTATGTGGCACCAAGTATGTATTTATGTATTAGTATTGACTACTTGGTAGTGGTTGAATTCAACCATAAGTATTAAAAAGCCCAGACCAGTATTTTCAAAGCACTCACAGTGTTCAATGTGTCATTGTAACCTTACAAACATCCGTGTTGAGTCACATGCAGTTTCTGGTTGATAGCTGTATGGGACTGAATAATGGACAGGTAATTATGAGCTATATATACCACTGACCTAACCTTATTGTTATATCATATAGGTACACAGATCTACAATCATTAGTCGTGTCTGTGTTATAGCTGTAAGTATGGAATGAATCATGTAATGACTGTTGGGCCTGGTTTTGTTCCTGGTCAGGTCTCAGGGTTGGTAAGAATTCATAGTCCTGTAGTTTTCACTCTATTGTGTGTGTGTGTGTGTGTGTGTGTGTGTGTGTGTGTGTGTTTTGTATTTGTAAATATTATGGATCGCCATTAGTTCCTGCCAAGGCAGCAGCTACTTTTCCTGGGGTTTATTATGGATCGCCATTAGTTCCTGCCAAGGCAGCAGCTACTCTTCCTGGGGTTTATTATGGATCGCCATTAGTTCCTGCCAAGGCAGCAGCTACTCTTCCTGGGTTTATTATGGATCCCCATTAGTTCCTGCCAAGGCAGCAGCTACTCTTCCTGGGGTTTATTATGGATCGCCATTAGTTCCTGCCAAGGCAGCAGCTACTCTTCCTGGGGTCCAGCAACATTAAGGCAGTTATATACAATTACAAATATTACATGACATTATATTTCATAACACTTTTCACAACACATTTAGTGTGTGCCTTCAGGCCACTACTCTACTACCACATGTCTCCTGCTCAGTATCATTCCGTTTCTCCAAACATCACTTTAAGGTTTTGTATAGGGTTAAAACATTAAGTTTAGACATCATTCTGAATGGCTAAGGTAAGGGTTAAGGATTGGGATAGGGTAAAAAAAAAAAAGTTTAAACAAGTGTTCCCCACTGCAGCCTGGTCTCATAGACTAGACGTAATATAGTAAATGTAAATCCTGGACACTCAAATTAGTATGATATGTTACATTTGGTGTGGTTACATAAAACAGAATATTGCATAAGGCAAAAACAAAAGCACAGTGGTTAATCGGGGTGGATGGGTGGGTGTCCGACGTGAACATCTAGCAACCCAAAGGTTACTTGTTTGAATCTCATCAAGCACAACTTTAGCAACTTTGCAACTACTTACTACTTTTTTAGCTACTTTGAAACTACTTAGCTTGTTAGCTAACCCTTCCCCTAACCCTAACCTTACCCCTTTAACCTAACTCCTAACCTTACCCCTAACTTGAACCCTAACCTTAACCCTAACCTTTAGCCTAACTAACCTAAGCCACCTAGCTAACGTTAGCCACCTAGCTAATGTTACCCACAGAAAAAATGAATTTGTAACGTTTTGCTAATTCAAAACCTATTGTATGAATTGCAATTCATAACATATCATATGAAATTAACGATGGACATCCACAAATGAATACATACCATATTAAACATACATTTCAATTCTAATTTACATTTACTATGTTACATTTACCCCTGAGTCCAGGTTGACCACTGGGATCAAACAGCCAACTTTCTGATCCAGTCATGGGATGAGATCAGAAGATTGTGTTTTGATCCCAGCGGTGGACACTTAAATATATATTTTTTTAAATGTATGTATGAATGAATGCCTAAACTTAATGTTTTAACACTATCCAAAACCTCAACACCTAAACGTGGATAAATATCTAATTCTGCACTTAGACTGTGAGAGCTTGTTGACTTTGTCTCCTGGGCCCTATTGTCAAAATAGCGAGAGACGTGCTTTTGATTGAGGGTGCTTTGAAGTGTGGACGGAAGTGTTTTGAGGCTAAAGGGGTGTTGGTTAGTACAGAAGAGGGGGATAGGGGACAAGACTGGCAATTTAGACTACAGGTGTGCCCGGTGTTTTGGGGAAAGACGTCAGCTTCAAACACCACACTGCTCCTCCTACTCGCAGGATGAAAGAAGAGTCTCTCTAACTATACTTCAGAGACGAGACACAACAAACCAAGAAAGAAAAGGGAGAGAAGCTTTTTGTTCAAGGTGCTCCTCTTTCTAACCACAACAGGTTGAGAGGAGGAAGTCCCCCGGCACGAGCCCGTTTGGCTGTAATCCACACTAACGTACCCCACCAGAACACATAGACATGCATACATATGGATTCACATATACACACATGTAAACACACAATATGCACACAAGCTATACAAGCATATTGGATGTAAACGTACTGGCGGCATGCTGACAGGCAGGCAGACACACAAACACACACACACACACACACATTCACACTCAAAACACAAACCCAGACAGCATGGAGAACAACAAAGATCAAAAAACTAAGAACCAGATTTATGGATTAATACACAAAGACAACACATTCTCACACACACCGTCTCACACACTCTCACACACACATCATAAACAAGGGTTGTTAGGGTGTGGGCAAGGCAATACCAGTCAGCTAATCCAGTCTCAAGGGGAAACAAACACAACTATCATTGTTTACGTCAGTTTGTCTAGAATTCCCTCTGTGACATCAGTCCTCCCAAGAGCGTATCTGGTGAGCTCTGTGGAAAAAACTCCTACTTGAAAACGTCTATGGTGGTATTGTGAGGAAACCTCCCAAGAGGGATTATTATGGAAGCCTGCCAAGAGCCCTCTAGTCCATAAGAATCTCCATCAGGCTGATAGAGTGTGTTTTTGAACTATCCCTACTAGAGGATGATGCCTTGAAACTTGTTACTGTAGCAGGTGCCTTGTCAGATCAGTTCAGATGAAGGACAGGGGGGCGAGGAGGGGAAGCCACTTCAGAGTATCGACCACCCCAAGAGTCATTATCCTTTTGTCTGTCTCAGCATGCGTTTCTCCTTCAGTATCAAACCCATGTACATTACTCAACCCAGTGACAATGGCTGTAATCTTACTTAATGCAGGGCCATTAGTCAGCAATAATACCGCTATGGTTTCACAACTACAGCATGAGTCACTCCAAATAAGACACAATCGAAAGCAATGGGATTCAAATGTAAGGTTCTGCTTTCAAGCACACAAACAAACACACATACACAGACAAACACCCACACACACATACACAGGAGTGAGAAGTCAAATCGGGAATGGGGTTGCTCCCCATCCCCCTCGACCAACAGAGAATGTGTTCTCAGTCAACTTACCTGGTACAATAAGGGTTAAATAAATAAACATACCCACACACACAGACACACGGACGTGCATACACACACACACACAGAAACACACACACACACACACACAAACACACAAGACAGATTGATTCAACAGATGAATCAATATCAGTCGAGTTGCACAGGTCAATCTACTGCATCTCTATAAAGACTATGTGGAGAGGTAAACAGTCTCCTCACAACCCCTCACTATTATTAAGTCTTCTGAGGACCACTAAACGACTGAGGCACATAAACATCTCAACACAGCACAGATCAAAGACACTCCCACTATGCAACAGTTGCTTGGATCCTGAGCAACAGCAACAAAATGGCTGTGTGTATGTGTGTGGTGGAGTGAGCGCGTGTGTGGTGGTGTAGACGAGGTGAAGGGTACGAAGTGTACTTTTTTTTTGACCAAGACAACGTATTGAGTTAATAGTTGTAGTAGTTGTGGATGCTTTCTGTACCTTTGATGTTGCTGCAGACTGGTGGAGCCAGAGGGACAAGGACTGAGGGAAAGGAGGGACAAGGACTGAGGGAAAGGAGGGACAAGGACTGAGAGAAAGGAGGGACAAGGACTGAGGGAAAGGAGGGACAAGGACTGAGAGAAAGGAGGGACAAGGACTGAGAGAAAGGAGGGACAAGGACTGAGAGAAAGGAGGGACAAGGACTGAGGGAAAGGAGGGACAAGGACTGAGAGAAAGGAGGGACAAGGACTGAGATAAAGGAGGGACAAGGACTGAGGGAAAGGAGGGACAAGGACTGAGGGAAAGGAGGGACAAGGACTGAGGGAAAGGAGGGACAAGAAATTAGGGAGGAGGAACCTGGAGGAGAGGAGAACGATAGAAAGACGAGGAGCTAGACGAAAGAGTTTGGTCAATAACCTCATGAAGATGCTGTCATGGATCATGTGAAGATGACTTGAATTAGCTAGGCCCACACAGTCAGGCGAACCACAAAGGAACAACGGTTAACACGTCCACACATGTTCACATGCACAAAGTAAACACCTACACATGAGGAACATGGAGAGGGTGTGATGAAACAAGAAGTTTCAAAATGACCGGTTCATTTCAGCAGAGTGAACGGATTGACATGAAATGGCTAAAGTCAGTAAAACAGGGTCAACCAGAGACTTGCTTGGTATCCAAACTGAATGTTCGCTGTGTTCCACCATTCTTTAACTGTATCCAAACTGAATGTTCACTGTGTTCCACCATTCTTTAACTGTATCCAAACTGAATGTGACTGTGTTCCACCATTCTTTAACTGTATCCAAACTGAATGTTCACTGTGTTCCACCATTCTTTAACTGTATCCAAACTGATTTCACTGTGTTCCACCATTCTTTAACTGCATACAAACTGAATGTTCGCTGTGTTCCACCATTCTTTAACTGTATCCAAACTGAATGTTCGCTGTGTTCCACCATTCTTTAACGTATGCAAACTGAATATTCACTGTGTTACACCACTGAATATTCACTGTGTTACCACCATTCTTTAACTGTATCCAAACTGAATATTCACTGTGTTACACCATTCTTTAACTGTATCCAAACTGAATAGGTCACTGTGTTCACCATTCTTTAACTGTCAACTGATGTTCACTGTTGTTCACCATTCTTTAACTGTATCCAAACTGATGTTCACTGTGTTCCACCATTCTTTAACTGTATCCAACTGAATATCAATGTGTACACCATTCTTTACCTGTATCCAAACTGAATATTCACTGTGTTACACCATTCTTTAACTGTATCCAAACTGAATGTTCACTGTGTTCCACCATTCTTTAACTGTATCCAAACTGAATATTCACTGTGTTCACCATTCTTAACTGTATCCAAACTGTAATGTTCTCTGTGTTCCACCATTCTTTTAACTGTATCCAAACTGAATATTCACTGTGTTACACCATTCGTTAACTTTATCCAAACTGAATTCACACTCTGCTAATAGTTACATGACGCGGGTGTGGTTAGAGGTTAGGTAGTTGTACTGGACTAGAGTTGTAATACCTGTTACCATGCTGCCTGGGTGCCTGGTGTGAATTGACTAGAATTGTATCGGTGCTCTTGTGCATGTAGTCTGGTCTTAGCGCTAGTGGCCCTCTCCAGTCTGCGTCGCCTGACTGTGTCTCAGCACCATGATGCCACAGTGAGTCACAGCCCAGTCAGTGGAACTTACTGACTTGGCCAGAGACTAAGGGACTTTCCATCAATCTCCTAATAACCCACTCTTCTTGTCTTCCTCTCCCACTCACCTTCTCTCTCTTCTCCCCCTTCCTCCTCTCCCTCTCGCCATCTCTCCGTCTCTCCTTTACCTCTCTCTTACTCTCCCAATCGCCTTCTATCCCTCTCTCCTCTCCCTTCTCCACTCCCTCTTGCCTTCTCCCTCTCTCCTTCCTTCCCTCCCTCTCTCCCCCTCTCCCTCTCTCATTCTTTCCTTCTCTCCGCCTTTCTCCTCTCCCTCTCGCCTTCTCTCCCTCTCCTCCTCTCCCTCTCTCCTACTCTCCTAATCGCCTTCTCAACCTCTCTCATCCTCTCCTCCTCTCTCTCTCCTCCTCTCCCTGTCTCCTTCTCAACCTCTCTCCTCCTCTCCTCCTCTCCCTCTCGCCTTCTCTCCCTCTCCTCCTCTCCCTCTCTCCTACTCTCCCAATCGCCTTCTCAACCTCTCTCATCCTCTCCTCCTCTCTCTCTCCTCCTCTGCCTCTCTCCTTCTCAACCTCTCTCCTCCTCTCCTCCTCTCCCTCTCCTTCTCAACCTCTCTCCTCCTCTCCTCCTCTCCCTCTCTCCTCCTCTCCCTCTCAACCTCTCTCCTCCTCTCCTCCTCTCCCTCTCTCCTTCTCAACCTCTCTCCTCCTCTCCTTCTCAACCTCTCTCCTCCTCTCCTCCTCTCCCTCTCTCCTTCTCAACCTCTCTCCTCCTCTCCCTCTCTCCTTCTCAACCTCTCTCCTCCTCTCCTCCTCTCCCTCTCTCCTTCTCAACCTCTCTCCTCCTCTCCCTCTCTCTTCCTCTCCCTCTCTCCTTCTCAACCTCTCTCCTCCTCTCCTCCTCTCCCTCTCTCCTCCTCTCCTCCTCTCCCTCTCTCATCAACCACCTCCAACAACACCATTTGCCATAGTCAGCTTTATACACGCCACTGATCTATTAAGACTTCAAGGATGGATGAAAAACATATTGTGGACAGTCACTCAGTCATTTTATTGCCCAGTGATCATAACGGAACAGAGGTCAGAATAGGAAGCCAATGAAGAGAACGTATGTATGTAAACCATCATCCGGAAACTGAGCACCGTGATTAGAATCAAGTGCAGGTGGCATTCCTGGCACTGATGCTAATGTTTCTAGTTAGAGCCAAAAATGGCAGCCATCCAAAGACACAGGCCTGATCAGTTACCCCCCTAATGTATGGCACTGCCTAACCCAGGAGCTGGGAGAGTGAGTGTGTTTGCCAACCCATGGCAGAAACGGTAACACAACGACATAGCCCAATGCTTCAGCATGTGAGTAGACTATTAAATCAGTAAATGTGTGTGTGTGTTGTGTGTGTGTGTGTGTGTGTGTGTGTGTGTGTGTGTGTGTGTGTGTGTGTGTGTGTGTGTGTGTGTGTGGTGTGTGTGTGTGGTGCGTGCGTGCGTGCGTGCGTGCGTGCGTGCGTGCGTGCGTGCGTGCGTGCGTGCGTGCGTGCGTGCGTGCGTGCGTGCGTGCGTGCGCCTACACACTGCTGTGGGTAGTGATGAGAGAGTTCTGACAGCGCTCTCTGTTTCCCACATCACTAAAGGCAGTGAGTGTATGGTTTCTGCAGTTACCAACTGCTTTTTAATCAGCTGTGTTTAACCTCATCTGTGTGTCGCCCTCTCTAGCATTACACACCAAGTGACTTATGTATGTATGTATCTATGAATTCATTTTCTATGAACCAATGGATCTTTGTCCTCAATTAACCTGAATTAACCCTCTGCAGTTGGGCTTATTTCCTGTGGCAATTCCCATACTGTTTTGATAGAATATACTCTGATTCCCATTCGTTTGTGGATTATGTGCAATTTTTGGGCTCATTGTATAGTAGAAGATTGAATTAATGTTTGGTGCCTGCAAGGTACAGTCTGAAAGGGATTCATAAGTTATTGTTATAAATACTAGTGTCTGTTCTGTCTGTCTGTCTGTCCTGTCTTCTGTCTGTCTGTCTGTCTGTCTGTCTGTCTGTCTGTCTGTCTGTCTGTCTGTCTGTCTGTCTGTCTGCTGTCTGTCTGTCGTCTGTCTGTCTGTCTGTCTGTCTGTCTGTCTGTCTGTCTGTCTGTCTGTCTGTCTGTCTGTCTGTCTGTCTGTCTGTCTGTCTGTGTCTGTCTGTCTGTCTGTCTGTCTGTTCTGTCTGTCTGTCTGTCTGTCTGTCTGTGTCTGTCTCTCTCTCTCTCTCTCTCTCTCTCTCTCTCTCTCTCTCTCTCTCTCTCTCTCTCTCTCTCTCTCTCTCATCTCTCTCTCTCTCTCTCCCTCTCTCTCTCTCTCCTCTCTCTCTCTCCTCTCTCTCTCTCTCTCTCTCCTCTCTCTTCTCTCTTCTCTTCTCTCTTCTCTCTCTCAGCTGCTCTCTCCTCTCTCTCTCTCTCTCTCTCTCTCCTCTCTCTCCTCTCTCTCTCTCTCTCTCTCTCTCTCTCTCTCTCTCTCTCTCTCCTTCTCTTCTCTCTCTCTCCTCTCTCTCTCTCTCTCTCTCTCTCTCTCTCTTTCTCCTCTCTCTCTCTCTCTCTCTCTCTCTCTCTCTCTCTCTCTTCTCTCTCTCCTCTCTCTCTCTCTCTCTCTCTCTCTCTCTCTCTCTCCTCTCTCTCTCTCTCTCTCTCTCTCTCTCTCTCTCTCTCTCTCTCTCTCTCTCTCTCTCTCTCTCTCCTCTCTCTCTCTCTCTCTCTCTCTCTCTCTCTCTCTCTCTCTCTCTCTCTCTCTCTCTCTCTCTCTCTCTCTCTCTCTCTCTCTCTCTCTCTCTCTCTCTCTCTCTCTCTCTCTCTCTCTCTCTTCTCTCTCTCTCTCTCTCTCTCTCTCTCTCTGGGTGGTCTGTCCTCCTCTCTACTCTCCAGCGGTGTGAGGGTGTTCTGGGGTAGTTACAGGACTTCCTTCCCCCCCAGCTTCCTCTCTGGTTCCTGCCTAGGAAGGCCGTAAAGCACCCACACACCAGGCACATGAGACAGGAGCATTTCTCCCTCTAATGTTTGGGGTTAACCACCAAACCCTCACCCACTATCCCCCCTCTCCCTCCACTTTGTGCCCCCCACAAACCTAGTCCCGTGTGTATACACAGTGGTCACACACAGGCGGTACAAGGAGATACACACACACTCACACACACATAGACACAGGCAGACTGAGCTCCTCATCAAAGAGTGTCGTTTCCCCTGCTCTTCCTTTCCCTGGTCTGGCACCCATTTTGGCATCAATAGCATGAGTTTAAGGGGGCTTTTCCCTCAGATCTGGCAACCGCAGCCAAAGAGTAGCCCAGAGCACCCCAAAGGAAGGAAACAGAGCATTGTTGGAGAGATGGGATGATTGGCAGGGTTAGGTAGACTACTTTCTAAATCAGTTACCTGTAATCAGTTACATGTCCACAATTGTAATCTGTAACGTAATCTGATCACTTTCAGTAACTTTTGGATTACTTTCCCCTTCAGAAACATTAGAAAAATACAAAAAGGATCCATCAAACGCATTTGGTGTGTCATCATAGTGGTTTTCTGACTTTAGGTCGGACTTGCTCAGGTGGAATACATTTAAACTTGCACCTTTTTTCAATGCAGAATTGAATGTCAACAAGGAAACAGAAAGGTAGAAGAAGAAGAAGTAATAATCTATTTTTTCAAAAAGTATCTGTAATCTGATTACAATATTTTTGCTCGTAACGCAACTCATTACAGTTCTGTTTTTTGTAATCAGATTACATGTAATCAGTTACTCCCCAAACCTGACGATTGGCATGTCTGTGTCTGTGAGGTTTAGGGGTCTGCAGTGTTTTCCCCAGATTTCGGCTAATTTGAGCCAAAATCTTCCCCTCTAATCAGGGACTGATTTAGACCTGGGACACCAGGTGGGTATGGAGCACTTACTCCTCAGTCTGAAGTGTCCCCACTTGCTCCAGCGAATAGCTAGCTTTTTGCGTGGCTCCAAACTGGTAAGACGCTTCAGGAGGGCGGTGACGTGTCGTAGCAAGGCAGAGTTCCTGGGTTCTAACCTGGGTGTGAACCGAATCAGGAGGAAGTGGTACTCGCTAAGCAAGCATTGTGACGTCCTTTACAGGTGCATTTACTAATTAGGTAGAACAGAAAAGCAGCAGTACTCCGGACCTTGTAGGGTCAGAGTTGAATACCCTGCAATAGGCCTAGGCTAACAACAACCAAACCTTCCATGGAAATCAATCAATACTCTACACAAGTAGTAACCCGTGTGGAAAGAATGATATGAGAAACATTGAAGGTGATGTTTCCCATAGCCTAACATATTACGCGAACTAAGTGTCCTTGTGCACAAAGCCGTAGCTTATTACCAGTTTAAATGACTCATATTCAGTGAGCACAAACACATATGTAATCTGATTGTGGTGATTATTTCTCAATCCCTGGCCATAAAGCCTACGTTGTCCAAATCTCCTCTCATGGAGCCTACGTTGTCCAAATCTCCTCTCATGGACATTCTACGAAGCACCACAATGAGTCATATCTTCACTTCTGAGAAATTTGCATTCGTTAGCAATTAGCACTTAGCTTAATCTGCTATCCTAATGATTCTTCATTGTTCTTAAAGGGGATATGCATGTTTCCTAATACATAATGTGTCACATCTCCCTCTATAAAAGAGAGAAATATAGACTGATATACTATGAAAAAATATACAAAGACCAGACAATGACGAGAAGGGTTTCTGCTTTTGCGGCTTCTGAGATTGGAGAGTGTGAGAGAGAAAAACACAACCCTGGTTATTTCAAGAGACTGTGTGAATGTGATGTCAGTAAAATCTACATAGTTCCCCCTTTTTCTCACGCAAATGTCCACTCTGACCTATTTCCTGTCTCACAGGAAGTCAAGGGTGTGTAGTAGCGACTGTTCACAGGCCTTAGCAACGCAATGGATGGTGGCAAGGTTTGTGCGGGTGTGTGTGTGTGTGTGTGTGTGTGTGTGTGTGTGTGTGTGTGTGTGTGTGTGTGTGTGTGTGTGTGTGTGTGTGTGTGTGTGTGTGTGTGTGTTTTAGCACAAAGGTGGTCATTTATCTACAAGCTCTCACAATCCCAAATCAGAATTCATCCGTGTTTCCCAAACGTTAAATTCCGAAGTGTTTAAGGTTACGGTTAGGCATTAACTCCGAATGGTGAAGGTAAGGGTTAAGCATTGGCATAGGCTTAAAACATATCTATCAAAAAAACATGTGACCTTTGGTGTCAGAGGCAGATGCTTACACCCATCCACCATCCACATTCACAACTGAAACCTATTTGAAGGTAACAGTGCTCGCTGTTGCCCCTAGTGGCTGGTTTACACGTCATCTCCCGACATACTCAAACATGGATGGAAGTCGAATCCTGGCCTGCCTGCATTTATTGTGTGTTCAAACTGTTACACAGCATGTGTTGAATTTCACACCATGTTCAGAATACACCCTTGCAACACAGTACCCTCAGTACTCTCTCTGCCTCTCTCTCTATGTCAAGTATTGCAATCCAACACTTTCCCATGTTTCCAAATCATTTTATCACTTCCCCTGTTACTAAATCTCTATGTTTTCACTCAAAGTATCTAACCAAACCCATCCACACTCATGCACGCACGCACGCACACACACCACACACACACACACACACACACACACACACACACACACGCACCACGCACACTTTTAAACACACATACACACTTGCCCATGCGAACACAGAGCCTCGTTGGACACGTGTGTATGAAGTAAAGTGAAGTGAAAGTGTGTGAAAGTGAATGTTTTTGCCCAGACCACTCGGCACAGAAGAAACTAATTGAGACCGTAGCCTGCAGTTGAGGAAGCCAGAATGGCTGTGTGTGGCTCTAGTGCTGACTGAGCCCTTTCACTTTGTGTGTTGAGTGTGTTGTTGAGTGTGTTGTCCTTTGTGTGTTTATATTGTAAAGCTGAAACAATGTGCACATACTGTAAATTAATGTACTCAACCAAAACCACGTACAGTGAGAAACATTCAAGAGGAGGACTGATTTAGGAAAGCAGAAATATACAGAAAGAGAGAGAGAACGAGAAAAAGAGAGAGAGAGAGAACGAGAAAAAGAGAGAGAGAGAGAACGAGAAAAAGAGAGAGAGAGAGAAAGCACTAGTGAAAAAACATATACAACTATTCAATCTCCAAAAAATCTAGATAGATTCCTGGATTACAAAAACAAACATGCTTCCATTGCAGTTCTTAACTTTGCATCTTTCTTCCTCTCCATCTTTGTCACTTGGTGCCACACAGTTCTGGTGTGAGCGAAGTAGTCAATTGTTCCTTCGTTATAGACCACATGGATTGTCACACATTTATTTATACCCTCTGTCTGAGTTAGTCACTTTCAGAAAAACTGCACGTTAGCATTTGTCGTGCCTTCAAAGGCTATTTTTACGAGACATAACTATTTCAATCCATTTTCATATAGTTTTTCATCTGTGTATTTAAGTTTTGTTCCATAATTTGACTTCCTTCATATGTTCTGAATGTTTACCAAGGAGTGGCTCGAACTGAGGAGTATCCATAACGAGCACGTATGTGTACGCGAGTGTGTACATGTGTGTCACACACACACACACACACACACTCCAAATAAACATTTGCTTAAGAAGTCACTATGTTGCATGGACAATAGTGGTGACTTTAATAGTGTTTAACATGATTTTTGAATGACTACTTCATCTTTGTACCCCACACACACAATTATCTTTAAGGCCCCTCAGTCGAGCAGTGAATTTCAAACCCAAATTCAACCACAAAGACCAAGGAGATTTTCCAATGCCTCGCCAAGAAGGGCACCTATTGGTTGATGGGTGAATAAATCAAAAAATCAGACATTGAATATCTCTTTGAGGATGGTGAAGTTATTAATTACACTTTGGATGGTGTATCAATACGTCCAGTCACTACAAAGATACAGGAGAGGAAGGAAACCGCTCAGGGATTTCACCGTGAGGCCAATGGTGACTTTAAAACAGTTACAGAGTTTAAAGGCTGCGACAGGAGAAAATCGATGAAAAGAAGGAAGCCTGTTCAGAATAAAATAAACCAAAACATACACCCTGTTTGCAACAAGGCACTAAAGTAATGCATAAAAAATGTGGCGAAGCAGTTAACTTGTTGTCCTGAATACAAAGTGTTATGTTTGGGGCAAATCCAATGCAAAACATTACTGAGTACCACTCTCCATATTTTCAAGCATTGTGGTGGCTGCCTCATATTATGGGTATGCTTGTAGTTGTTAAGGCCTAGGGAGCATTTCAGGATAAAAAATAAATGGAATGGACCTAAGCACAGGCAAAATCCTAGAGAAAAATCTGGTTCAGTCTGCTTTCCACCAGACACTGGGAGATTAATTCACCTTTCAGCAGGACAATAACCTAAAACAAGGACAAATATACACTGGAGTTGCTTACCAAGAAGACAGTGAATGTCCCTGAGTATCCGAGTTACAGTTTCGACTTAAATCTGCTTGAAAATCTATTGCTATGGCAACTCAGGATGATGAATACCTGTCAAATCAATATATATTTGTTTTATATGTTTGTTTGTTTTTTACAAATGTTAAACATTTTCTTCCACTTTGACATTCAAGTATTTTGTTTAGATCGTTGATAAAAAATGACAATTAAATCCATTTAAATTATTACCACTTTGTAACAGAAGAAAATGTGGAAAAAGTCAAGGGGTGTGAATACTACTCACACAAGCCCTAACATAGAGACATGCACTGATCATGTAAATACAAGTGGATATGCTGGAGACAATAGGAGTTAAGAGTGTGTGTGTGTGTGTGTGTGTGTGTGTGTGTGTGTGTGTGTGTGTGTGTGTGTGTGTGTGTGTGTGTGTGTGTGTGTGTGTGTGTGTGTGTGTGTGTGTGTGTGTGTGTGTGTGTGTGTGTGTGTGTGTGTGTGTGTGAGGACAGCAGAGCTGATTAGTCCAGGATGCAGTCAGCCAGACTAATTGGCTATGGCAACGGGGCCTAAACCCCTCTCAAGAAAAAGGAGACCATGTGCTTGGCTTAGTTAGGAGGGGGCGGCGTGTGTGTGTGACGAGACAGGGGGACGTGGGACAGGGGGTTATGGGGGTCCCATCTGTTGCGGTTCATGTTATCCTGTGCAGGGAAGAGACAGAAACATGAAAAGGAAGGTTGGGTGGAAGTTAACCCCTCTTTCCACTGGCACACTCCAGCAATCATTCTCTCATGTCATCGTGCCACCTCATCGTCCTCCTGAAAGACATGCCATTCAGTATGTCACCCTTTCAGTCCCTGGTACATCTCCACACTCTCACAACATTTTCAGTATGACACCAAGGACAAGGGTGTCAATGTCATTGCGCTGACGGCCCATTTCTGTAAAAGCAGAGATCAGGATCTGCACATCTAAACAATAATGGCACATAATAGACATGAAGTAAACATCTTGCTGTCATTTCATTTTGTAATGTGATATCTGTTGACCAGACCGGAAACAGACCAACAGGTCCAAACACTGTGACTAAATAAACACATTTTATATCTGTGAATAAGGTCAAGCTGGAAACCACCTTTTCCCATTGACGTCTGAAGGACACACTTGTTCAAAATGTGATTATTCATCGTACCGTTTAGTATCACACAGACGCGCAGACAGAAGAGGTGGTTCGGTGTGAAACAAACATGCGGCTTGGTGAGAAATGGGGTTGAGAAATCACTGAAGGTTTTGGACGTGGACGTGGTCAATCAGCTGTTTTTCAACGTGTGAGTGTGTGTGTCAGTGTGTGTGTCAGTGTGTGGGTGTTTGTGTTTGAGACCGCATGGAGGGAACTGAAAGTATGGGAGCAAGCTTTTGATAAAACCTGATGTGTTTGAGACTTTATGTCACTGTCAAAAGCAGCAGGAGAGAATGGGAGAAAATCTGATCTAGATTATTAATCTTAGACTCTTGGACACGACACACACACACATATACACACCTTACACACACATGCTCAGAGAGAGAGCCGCATACATGGAAAGCACACAAGTACACATCTTCCAGTAAACGGGTCATCCACACACGTGTGTAGGTAGAAATGACAAACCCATGCACAGGAAATTCAGACAATGTTGTAACATATGTCCGTTGAGTGATGATGAACAGTATTTCTGTCATTTGACAATTCTAATGTATCTGGATGTTTATGCATTGTGTTTATCCAATCAGAGGTGTGTACAGTATGTGTGTTTAAGTTTCAGTATGTGTACGCATGTCAGAGGGCGTGTTTAGATGTCATGCCATCCCACATGTACTGTGGTGCTCAATGCTCCTAATGATGCTATAGACTTAGTTACTGTTTTGCGAGGTTATATTTTCAGATGACTACAAAGTAATAGTGAATACAAGACATTGACACATAGATGATGGTGGGGGGGGCTCTATGATTCCTTTCCAAAGAGACAATAGGAGTTAAGTGTGTGTGCGTGTGTCTATGTGTATGTGTATGTGTATGTGTATGTGTATGTGTGTGTGTGTGTGTGTGTGTGTGTGTGTGTGTGTGTGTGTGTGTGTGTGTGTGTGTGTGTGTGTGTGTGTGTGTGTGTGTGTGTGTGTGCGCGTGTGCGTGTGTGTGCATGCATCCGGGCATTTTTGCTTGCATGTGTGAGTGACTGTCGATGAGTGTCCCATTGAGAATTGTCCATGGAACTACAGTAGGCTATAGAATTACACCAGAATTTCCCTTTATGGGTGGGTGAGGCCTAATGAAGTCCTGAGTCATAATGACAGTGAGAGAGTACAGATGAAAGCTCCTGCTGTCTCCCTCTGAGTCCCTAGTCCCTACAAGGCATGGCACACTAGACCAGGCTGGACAGTGTGGGCAATGTAGGACAACAGGCTGTATCACAACTGTCCGTGATTGGGTGTCTCAAAGGGCGGCGCACAATTGGCCCAACATCATCCGGGCTAGGGTATGGCCGAGGTAGGGTATGGCCGGGGAAGGGTATGGCCGGGGTAGGGTATGGCCAGGGTAGGGTATGGCTGGGCTAGGGTATGGCCGGGGAAGGGTATGGCCGGGGTGTGGTATGGCCGGGGAAGGGTATGGCCGGGGTAGGGTATGGCCGGGCTAGGGTATGGCCGGGGTAGGGTAGGGCCGGGGAAGGGTGTGGCCGGGGTAGGGTGTGGCCGGGCTAGGGTATGGCCGGGATAGGGTAGGGCCGAGCTAGGGTATGGCCGGGGAAGGGTATGGCCGGGGTGTGGTATGGCCGGGGAAGGGTATGGCCGGGGTAGGGTATGGCCGGGGTAGGGTAGGGCCGGGGAAGGGTGTGGCCGGGTAGGGTGTGGCCGGGCTAGGGTATGGCCGGGGTAGGGTAGGGCCGAGCTAGGGTATGGCCGGGGAAGGGTATGGCCGGGGTAGGGTATGGCCGAGCTAGGGTATGGCAGGGGAAGGGTATGGCCGGGCTAGGGTATGGCCGGGGTAGGGTATGGCCGGGCTAGGGTATGGCCGGGGTAGGGTATGGCCGGGCTAGGGTATGGCCGGGGTAGGGTATGGCCGGGCTAGGGTATGGCCGGGGTAGGGTATGGCCGGGGTAGGGTGTGGCCGGGGTAGGGTATGGCCGGGGTAGGGTATGGCCGGGGTAGGGTATGGCCGGGGTAGGGTGTGGCCGGGGTAGGGTGTGGCCGGGGTAGGGTATGGCCGGGGTAGGCCGTCATTGTAAATAAGAATTTGTTCTTAACTGACATTCCCAGTTAAATAAAGGTCAAATAAATGAAAATAAATACATAAAAAAGACCACCTATTTATAGTGCCTATAGAAAGTCTACATCCCCTTTCGATTTCTTCACATTTAATTGTGTTACAAAGTGGGATTCAAATGGATTCAATTGCAATTTTGGGGGGTCAACGATCTACACAAAATACTCAAAGTGGAAGAAAAATGCTAACATTTTTTAAGATTCATGAAAAATAAAACGTTCATACACCTTGATTAGATAAGTATTCATCCCCGAGTCAATAGATGGTAGAAACACCTTTGGCAGTGATTACAGCTGTGAGTCTTCTTGAGTAAGTCTCATAAGAGCTTTGCACACCTGTATTGTGCAATATAGGGCCATTATTCTTTTCAAAATTCTTCATGCTCTGTCAAGGTGTTGGGGTGCTAGTTAGAAAATCCTATAAAATCCTTTTCCAATAGAATCCTATAGGAATCTCACGATCCTATAGGATTTTGTGTCACCTCTATCACAATCCTATTGGACTACTTTTTCCCTATTGGAAATAAAAATGAATCATATTGGATCCTATAGGATTCTTACAGTCCTGTAGGATTTTGTGTCACCTGTGTCAGAATCCTATTGGAATCCTTTTGGAAATCAAAAGTAATCAGATTGGATCCTATAGGTTTATTCATTTTAAAAAATGTGTAAGATTTAATTTAAGATATTTTTAACAATACAAAACATACACATACAAACAACAACATACAGACACACACAAACATCCACAAAACCACCCCTGCCCAGACCCACCTTCTCACCGTACCACTCTCTGTCACGTGGCTTCAAGCTGCACCATTTCGTTTCTCTCCATCACCCACACACTTTCAACATTCAGATAATAAAGCATTTGACCTTTCCAATGTGTTAATGATGGAGGATTGTTTGATTTAAGTTAAGTATACATTTATTTCAAGATAATTGACAAGAAAAGTATCATTCAACACATTGGGTGGTGCCATGTCTTGAAATATGCAGACAGATGGATTAAAAGTACATTCAACCTAAAAGTTTTTGACAAGTCTAGGATTTTGCCACCCCAATCAGAATCCTAATCCTTTTTTTTCTTAATTGAACTCATGAAATGCTAGTTTTGTTGTCATTAGTTCCAGTACAATACAACAACATTAACTTCAACATTTTCGTTGATCGGAAACGGCAGTGCTATATTCATTTCTGTTTTACTCACCTGTAAGAAAGCCTGTCCTTTTAAGAGTGACTGATGACGTCACAGCTAGCACGAGCTTGCAGTGCTAATTAGCCACCTGTGTGTGCAGAGAATGTTCTGTTTTGTAACATTATTATTTCAACTGTTTTATATTTATTTAACTGTGCATGAATGCAAGATCTGTAAGAACAGTATTTTGTTAATGCTTTCTGACAAAGTTGTCAATGTTTTAGTCCTATTTTTGTCAAGGCACCCCATTTTATCCACTCATTTTAATGTAAGCTAAGAAACTACTGTTAGCCACATTTTGTCTGTCAGCTGACTAGCTTGCTAGCTAGCTAGGTTGATGCCATTTGTATGTAATTTTTGTCACTGTATTGTTATAGCAGATGAGAAATGTTTTTCTCATTTGTTATAGCTAAATATATGTGCCTTATTTGAAAGTAAACCCTGTTTTTCATGATTTCTGGTAGATCCCTAGTAGAAAAATCCTATCAGATTTTGGAACCAGTCCTTTAGGATTTTTTGCCTGGGTAAATAATGGCTAGACAGCAAGTCTTGCCATAGGTTTTCAAGCAGATTATAGTAAAAAACTTGGTCACTCAGGAACATTCACTGTCTTTGTGGTAAGCAACTCCAGTGTAGATTTGGCTTTGTGACATACAATAGGTTATTGTCCTGCTGAAAGGTGAATTCCTCTCCCAGTGTCTGGTGTAAATCAGACTGAAGCAGGTTTTCGTCTAGGACTGTGCTTAGCGCCATCCAGTTTATAGAAAAGACTCCCCAGTCTTTGCCAATGTCAAGCATACAGTGCATCCGGAAAGTTTTCAGACACCTCGACTTTTTCCACTTTTTTTAACGTTACAGCCGTATTCTAAAATTGATTCAATTTTTCATTTTCCTCATCAATCTACACACAATACCCCATAATGACAAGGCAAAAAAACTTTTTTTTTTAAATGGTTGCAAATAAAAACATTTTTTACATGAAATATCACATTTACATAAGTATTCAGACCCTTTACTCAATATTTTGTTGAAGCACCTTTGGCAGGGATAACAGCCTTCTTGTTTATGACGCTACAATCTTGGTACACCTGGTACATCTTCTTGGCAGATGCTTTCAAGCTCTGTCAGGTTGGATGGGAAGCGTTGCTGCGCAGCTGTTTTCAGGTCTCTCCAGAGATGTTCGATCGGGTTCAAGTTCGGGCTCTGGCCGGGCCACTCAAGGACATTCAGAGTCTTGTCCTGAAGCCACTCCTGCATTGTCTTGGCTGTGTGCTTAGGCTCATTGTCCTGTTGGAAGGTGAACCTTCGCCCCAGTCTGAGGTGCTGAGTGCTCTGGAGCAGGTTTTCACCAAGGATCTCTCTGTACTTTACTCCATTCATCTTTCCCTCGATCCTGACTAGTCTCCCAGTCCCTGCCTTTGAAAAACATCCCCACAGCATGATGCTGCCACCAACACTTTTCACCGTAGGGCTGGTGCCAGGTTTCCTCCAGATGTGACGCTTAGGCCAAGTTCAATCTTGGTTTCATCACACCAGAGAATCATGTTTCTCATGGTCTGAGAGTCCTTTAGGGGCATTTTGGCAAACTCCAAGTGGGCTGTCATGTGCCTTTTACTGAGGAGTGGCTTCTGTCTGGCCACTCTACCATAAAAGCCTGATTGGTGGAGTTCTGCACAGGTGGTTGTCCTTCTGGAAGGTTCTCCCATCTCCACAGAGGAACTCCGGAGCTCTGTCAGAGTGACCATTGGATTCTTGGTCACCTCCCCTTCCCCCCGATTGCTCAGTTTGGCTGGGCTGCCAGCTCTAGGAAGAGTCTTGGTTGTTCAAAACTTTTTCCATTTAAGAATGATGGATGCCACTGTGTTCTTGGGGACCTTCAATGCTGCAGAATTTTTTTAGTACCCTTCCCCAGATCTGTGCCTCGACACAATCCTGTCTCGGAGCTCTACAGACAATTCCTTCAACCTCATTGCTTGGTTTTTGCTCTGACATGCACTGTCAACTGTGGGACCTTATATAGACAGGTGTGTGCCTTTCCAAATCATGTCCAATCAAGTTGAGGAAACATCTCAAGGATGATCAGTAGAAACAGGATGCACCTGAGCTCAGTTTCGACTCTCATAACAAAGGGTCTGAATACTGATGGAAATAAGGCATTTCTGTTTTTTTATTTTTTATGAATTGGCAAAAATGTCTTAAAACCTGTTTTCGCTTTGTCATTATGGGGTATTGTGTGGAGATATTTTATCCATTTTAAAATAAGGCTATAACGTAACAAAATGTGGAAAAAGTGAAGGGGTCTGAATACTTCCCGAACACACTGTACCCATACAATGATGCAGCCACCATCATGCTTGAAAATAAGGATGCAGTTACTCAGTGATGTGTTGTGTTGGATTTGCCCCAAAGATAAGACTTTTCATTTAGACCAAACAATGTATTCCTTTGCTGCTTTTTTTGATCAGTATTACTTTAATACCTTGTTGTATACATACATATGTAGTATGTATATTTTTATTCTGTATATTTGTATTCTTCTTTTCAGTCTGTCATTTAGGTCATTATTGTGCAGTCACTACAATGTTGTTGATCCATCCTCAGTTTTCTCCCATCACAGCCATTGAACTCTGTCGCTGTTTTAAAATTCCCAATTTCCTCAGGGTCATATCCCTCAGCAGTTTCCAGTTTCCTTCCTGTCCTGCAGCTCAGTTCAGTTCAGAAGGACGACTGCATATTTTATGTGTCTGGGTGGTTTAATACATCCTCCACAAAATAATTATTAACTTGACCATGCCTCAAGATATATTCAACGACTGATTTGTTATTGTTACCCATCAACCAATCACTGCCCTTCTTTATGAAGCTTTCAAATCTACCTGGTCTTTGTAGTTGAATCTGGTCTTGAAGTGCAATACTTGACTGAGGGACCTTGCAGATGTTGTATATATGGGAGACAGAGGAATGAGTCATTCAAAAATCATGTCAACCATAATTATTTTACACAGAGTGAGTCCATTTGACCCTCCTGTCTCAGCCTCCAGTATTTATGCTGCAGTAGTTTATGTGTCGGGGGGCTAGGGTCAGTTTGTTATGTCTGGAGTACTTCTCCTGTCCTATTCGGTGTCCTGTGTGAATCTAAGTGTGCGTTCTCTAATTCTCTCCTTCTCTCTTTCTTTCTCTCTCTCGGAGGACCTGAGCCCTAGGACCATGCCCCAGGACTACCTGACATGATGACTCCTTGCTGTCCCCAGTCCACCTGGCCGTGCTGCTGCTCCAGTTTCAACTGTTCTGCCTTCTTATTATTCGAACATGCTGGTCATTTATGAACATTTTAACATCTTGGCCATGTTCTGTTATAATCTCCACCCGGCACAGCCGGAAGAGGACTGGCCACCCCACATATGCTCTCTCTAATTCTCTCTTTCTTTCTCTCTCTCGGAGGACCTGAGCCCTAGGACCATGCCCCAGGACTACCTGACATGATGACTCCTTGCTGTCCCCAGTCCATCTGACCGTGCTGCTGCTCCAGTTTAAACTGTTCTGCCTTATTATTATACGACCATGCTGGTCATCTATGAACATTTGAACATCTTGGCCATGTTCTGTTATAATCTCCACCCGGCACAGCCAGAAGAGGACTGGCCACCCCACATAGCCTGGTTCCTCTCTAGGTTTCTTCCTAGGTTTTGGCCTTTCTAGGGAGTTTTTCCTAGCCACCGTGCTTCTACACCTGCATTTGATTTGATTTGACTTATTATGTGATTTGTTAAGCCAAATTGTACATCTGAACTAATTTAGGCTTTGCGTAAACAAAGGGGGTGATTACTTATGCAACGTCTATATTTTTGTTATCTCATTTTAATTCATTTGCAAATATTTGTCCAATTTAATTATGGAATATTTTGTGTAGATACGATGATGAAATCTGGTTCAATCCCACTTTGTAACACAACATAATGTGGAAAAGGTTCAAGGTGGTGTAGACTTTCTATAGGCCCTGTAGAGGAAAAGGGTTAAAAAGGTTGTTTTGAGTTCAGTCTTGAAAATTGACAAGATGGCTGGATGGGTATATGAGACAAACATGTGGGTATAGCCAGTGTGTGGCTGATTTTTTGACTTATCTGCTGCCAGCAATGCTATTCACTAATCAGTAGATTCAAGCACTGGCTAAAGTATGAGTACTGTCTCTCTCCCCATTCCAACATTGATGAGAAAGCGATTTGGTGGTCTGTTAACTGAAAGCGATAGGTGTGAATTTTTCATGGTGGGGTGAGGTGGTGTGAGATGATGGAGTGGAGCTCTAACGTTACATAGAGAAGGAACACATACAATTACTCCTTCTCTTTTTGCCATGGTCCTCTCGTTCTATTTATCTCTCTATTTATCTCTCTCTCTCTCTCTCTCTCTCTCTCTCTCTCTCTCTCTCTCTCTCTCTCTCTCTCTCTCCCTCTCTCTAATATGAGGGGTCAGAGATGAAAGGCTCAAGTGTAACATGAGGAACTGGAGATTCACTCACACAAACTCCATTCACAGTCTCTGTCTGTGCCATTCACAGTCTCTGTTTGTGTGTGTGTGTGTGTGTGTGTGTGTGTGTGTGTGTGTGTGTGTGTGTGTGTGTGTGTGTGTGTGTGTGTGTGTGTGTGTGTGTGTGTGTGTGTGTGTGTGTGTGTGTGTGTGTGTGTGTGTGTGTGTGTGTGTGTGTGTGTGTGCACCTGTGTGTGGGGAGCGGACTTCAAAGTGGCATGCCTCAGACTTCACTGACCCATTGAGTGAGGAGTGATTTGATGGGGAAAGGGTGAACCCCACTCTTGATTTCACATGAGATATACAGAGTGTCATCACAATGATGCCATTTAGCATTTGGAAGGGGGGTTGATGTGTGTGATTGAGTTAGAATGGGGAGAGAGTGGAAGCAAAAGTTTCAATATGTGTATTTGTGTCTGTGTGTTTGCATATGCAAACGTCTGTGTTTTATTTTCCAGAGTGCCATGGTATTGTCAATTATTAAGGAATCAAAAGGGGTAGGAGAAAATATCAAGAATATGAGTGAAGTAGTCAGAGAGAAACAAGAGAAAGCCCCACCATGAAATATTCACACCCTGACCTAGCTCCTGGTAAGAAATCCATCTCTCTCTCCCTTTCCCACTTATCTTTCCTAAACCCTCCATTTCATCTTCTACCTTTTCACTTTCTTTCCCTCTCTCTCTTTCTGTGTTCTTTTTAAACTATTTTTTATTTAACCAGGCAAGTCAGTTAAGAACAAATTCTTATTTACAATGACGGCCTACCCCGGCGGCGCTGGGCCAATTGTACGCCACCCTAAGGGATTCCAAATCACGGCCGGATGTGATGCAGCCTGGATTCAAACCAGGGACTGCAGTGACGGCTCTTGCACTGAGATGCAGTGCCTTAGACCGCTGTGCCACTCGGGAGCCCCAACCTGTGTTGAGAGTGCTGGATTCCATTGCAATTCCAATTTCTTTTCATTCAAGTTAAGAACTGACAGTTTTCCATGAAGAGTTTCCATAAAGAGATGTGTTGAGATATAATTAATTTCCTAAATGATTTGGAACTGGAATGAATTGACCCCGACCATGATCTCCTGTTTCACTCCTCTGTCTCTCCCTTGCTCTTTCTTCCTCTCTCTCTTTCCCCATCTCATCCTTCCTCAAGCAGCTGTTAGTCTCCAGTCACCATTACAAGACAATGCCCGTAGGCTCAGGTTGCCCGCAGTGCCACTGTAGTGTCATTCTAACATTCCTGCAGCGTTTGCTTAACGTTTGCCCTCTCTGTGCTTATTCAGGGCCCAAGGCCCAGCCCGTGGGGGGATTAGGAGCCGAGGAAGCCGTGTAAGAGTGTGTGTGTGCGTGTATTAAGTGTGGGTGCATTGTGGGAGTGTTCTCTTTGTATGGGTGTGTTTCTGTGAGCTGGTGTGTAAGTTTGCATTAACCTGTATTGTGTGTGTGTGTGTATGTGTTACCTCTCTGTGTGTCCGTCTGTCTCTGTGTGCTCGTCTCTCAGACACACGCCCTGTCATAACACAGCCACACCGGAGCAGGGACGGCAGGGTGGTTATTTTAAGGGGTGTGTGTCCATCTCTGTCTCTGTGTGTGTGTGTAGAAAGTCCCCTCATTCTCCTGCCTCTATAAGGACCTGAGACCTCGGAGGGTCCCAGGTGTGACAGCGGGGCCAGCAGGGAGAGCGCTGGCAGGGTCACTGTGTGTTTAGACAGGGGACGCTGCTGTCACATCCCCACAATGTCTCTACGTTGTTTGGAATGCCAGCCAAGCCACACCGCAAGGCCTCTGACCTTGACAATCACTCCGGCCTCAACCACAGTTGTTCCACCGGGGCCTGTTGTTTATTTTAGGGAGGAGGTGGAGGTGAAGAAAAAGAGGGAGGGGGGAAAGGAGGAGGAGAGGTGTGAGGTAAGGACTCTTTTGTACCCTGATGGTGGGCTTTCCTGGGTGTTAAATCGGGGTGTCGTTTTGTGGATGTTCCGTGATTAGCACTTCTAAATGGAGAAAGTACCCATATAAGAACATCTTCCTTGAAAGGTTACTGGTTTGAAGGAAGCTTATTATCAAAGACTCATATCTGAAACTGACTGCTTATGGTACATTTTTTAAAAGTATACCAGTCCAATGACAATTTGAGACAAACATCTAGGAATGTACTATCGGCCATTTTGTGGGGGGATTTGCACCTCAAGGTCCTCACACCTAGCTAACAGACTTAACACGTTTTATAATGTGTGTGTGTGTGTGTGTCCGAGGTGTGTGCAATCGGGGCAGATTTTGTGGAGGTTTTCCCCTGGAGGACTGGAGGCGGCGTTCTGGCCTTCTGTGTCTGGCCTTCTGAAACACAGTGAGGTGAATGAGTCAGAGTTCACCCCACGAAAGAGAAAGTTAGCCCAGGGCAGAGCCCAGGAGATTATACTAACCTTGGAACTGACTGTACTTCAGCAACGAGCAGGAATGTATTATAGAACATCTAAGACATGTAACTATAACCACATGAAAGGTTCTATCTGTAAAATAATGGTCTTAACTCTCTTGTTTCTGCATAATGTTTCTGCCACCATGTCGTATGACCGGAAAGAGCTTCTTGATATCAGGACAGCGATTACTCACCCCATACTGGAGGAATACTTTTTCTACAACGAGTCGGACGGGAACGATTTACTTCAGACGCCCGACAATGCCCTCATCCCATAATTCGCAGAAGAAATAGACAGAGGTATAGCGGACAAAGTGCCTTGTTGCCAAGAGGGTAATCTACCTTTACCATCGGTCCTATTAGCCAAAGTACAATCAATCGATAATAAAATAGACGAACTACGATCACGTACTGTACATAACCCAAGCAGAAGCCATGGATTACAGGCAACATCCGCACTGAGCTAAAGGGTAGAGCTGCCGCTTTCAAGGAGAGGGACTTTAACCCGGAAGCTTATAGAAATCCCGCTATGCCCTCCGACGAACCATCAAACAGGAAAAGCATCAATACAGGACTAAGATTGAATCATACTACACCGGCTTCGACGCTCGTCGGATGTGGCAGGGCTTGCAAACTATTACAGACTACAAAGGGAAGCACAACCGCAAGCTGCCCAGTGACACAAGCCTACCAGATGAGCTAAATTACTTCTATGCTCACTTAGAGGCAAGTAACACTGAAGCATGCATGAGAGCATCAGCTGTTCTGGTCGACTGTGTGATCACGCTCTCCGTAGCCGATGTGAGTAAGACTTTTAAACAGGTCAACATTCACAAGGCCGCAGGGCCAGACTGATTACTAGGACGTGTACACCGAGCATGCGCTGACCAACTGGCAAGTGTCTTCACTGACATTTTCAATCTCTCCTTGTCTGAGTGTGTTATACCAACATATTTCAAGCAGACCACCCTGTGCCAAAAACATTAAGTTAACCTGCCTAAATGACTACCAACCCGTAGCACTCACGTCTGTAACCATGAAGTGCTTTGAAAGGCTGGTCATGGCTGACATCAACACCATTATCCCAGAATCTCTAGACCAACTCCAATTTGCATACCGCCCCAACAGATCCACAGATGATGCAATCTCTATTACACTCCACACTGGCCTTTCACACCTGGACAAAAGGAACACCTATGTGAGAATGCTATTCATTGACTACAGTTCAGCGTTCAACACAGTCGGATGTGGCAGGGCTTGCCACATCAAAGCTCATCACTAAGCTAAGGACCCTGGGACTAAACAGCTCCCTCTGCAACTGGATCCTGGACTTCCTGACGGGCCGCCCCCAGGTGGTAAGGGTAGGTAACAACACATCCGCCATGGTGATCCTCGACACGGGGGCCCCTCTGGGGTGCGTGCCAAGTCCCATCTTGTACTCACTGTTCACTCATGACTGCATGGCCAGGCACAATTCCAACACCATCATTACATTTGCCGATGACACAACAGTATAGGCTTGATCACCGACAACGACGAGACAGCCTATAGGGAGGAGGTCAGAGACCTGGCCATGTGGTGCCAGGACAACAACCTCTCCCTCAACATGATCAAGGCAAGGAGAGGATTGTGGACTACAGGAACAGGAGGACCGAGGCCGCCCCCATTCTCATCGACAGGGCTGTAGTGGAGCAGGTTAAGAGCTTCAAGTTCCTTGGTGTCCACATCAATCAACAAACTAACACCATCCAAACACAACAAGGCAGTCGGGAAGAGGGCACGACAAAACCTATTCCCCCTCAGGAGACTGAAAAGATTTGGCATGGGTCCTGAGATCCACAAAAGGTTCTACAGCTGCACCATCGAGAACATTACTGCCTGGTATGGCAACTGCTCTGCCTCCGACCGCAAGGCACTACAGAGGGTAGTGTGTATGACCCAGTACATCACTGGGGCCAAGCTTCCTGCCCTCCAGGACCTCTATACCAGGCGGTGTCAGAGGAAGGCCCTAAAAATTGTCAAAGACTTCAGCCACCCTAGTCATAGACTGTTCTCTCTGCTACCGCATGGCAAGCGGTACCAGAGCACCAAGTCTATGTCCAAGAGGCTCCTAAACAGCTTCTACCCCCAAGCCATAAGACTCCTGAACATCTAATCTCTAATCTAATGGCTACCCAGACTATTTGCATTGCCCCCCCCCTCCCTCTTTTATGCTGCTGCTAATCTCTGTTTATTATCTATGCATGGTCACTTTAATAACTCTACCTAAATGTACATATTACCTCAATTACCTCGAATAACCAGTGCCCCCACACATTTCATTTTTATTTTCAGATATTTTTGTTAAAACTGCATTGTTAGTTAAGGGTTTGTAAATTAGCATTTTACTGTAAGGTCTACACCTGCTGTATTCGACTGTTGTGGCCCAATTAGAGGTGAGATGTCTATTCCAGTGGACCAATCAGAAATATGGGGTCAACTATGACTTGACTGTCTTAGTATGTTAGACAAGGAAGTACACCTTGGTGACAGAGCTTTCATTCAGTCAATCGAATTATACTTAGCTTTGAATCCAAGTGCAGAAAACCTTCAGAATCATGTAATTTATGAGCTTAACTTTATTCTAGACTTCATCTGGGGGCGTGGCGAGTGGTGGGACTCTTATCCTCCAACTCTAAACTCTGACTGGTGTCCTGGAGCCCTGTGTCTGCCTTACTGTAAGTGCCCCTGTGTACTCAGCGTCGCTGGTGCGCCCATAAATAACGCCCCTCTCTCCAGTGTGTGACAGGACAGGTTGAGATGAAAGGTTCCAGCTTGTCGTCTGTTCCCCTGTAGCCTCTTATTAAAGGGCTTTTACATGTAAACAGCGCCGAGAGGTGAGCTCGTAAAACACAAGCGGGAAGGGACCTGTCTCTCTGGCTTTTCCTTTCTCTCCCTCGCTCTCTGTCCCTCTTTCTTTTTCTCTCTTTCTTTCTGTCTCCTGGTTTTTATGGGCCTCCCTTATGTCACAATGTTAGTTTTCTCGTGCCGAGGTGAAGGCAAGGCCGGAGGAGAGTTTCGAGGAGTTCACTGTTGCTTAACTTAGAAAGCAAACAGACACATTTGTGAAAATAGAAGGGGATTTCATGAGGGATAAACACAGAATTTCAAATGGATATTCAAAGAGATAGCATTAGTTAAATGATGCCTTACCTTGAATAGTCTATGGGCCAGGAAATATCTATAGTGCACACTTTGGATGTGCTTGTTTGGGCTGCCACCAGCTGCTAACATTAGCATTAATGACCAAATAACAATGTGAGTGAATGGGTTTCTGTTAGCATGCTCTAAGTTGACATTCATCCCTTTGAAAGTTTGTCATGAGTTTCATGAAAGAGTCATGTATTTGCCTTTGCTTTTTTCTATCAATTTCTGCCATATGTCTACGTGTCTATACTGAGAAATGGTGGGGGAAAAATATACATTTTGAATATCAACACCTCTGCCTGTGATTGTGTGGAATGTGTAAAATGGCTTGGTTTGAAGTTACTTTGAGGTGACTTAAGGTAATGCAATTTAGAGCCTGCTAACTGTGCCCCATTCACTGCCATTGTGACCAATGTAAACAAACCCAAAGCGTGGATTGTGGTTTGTATGGTGTTGCCTATGTTTGTTACTATGTCCTGTGTCAACAATCCCTATGGTGAAACTACAGGGAGCACACACACACACACACACACACACACACACACAAATGCTTGAATATACAAATTAGGGAAGAGAATTATATGCAATTTTTGTGTCCTCTACTGTGCCAAGTTCTGTTAGCTTTATGTAAATGTTCAGATTTGACAACAATATAAACTATCTCTCAAATAATAGTTATTTAATATGTCAATTTATCACTTTCATCCAACTTACATTTTATTCTCTACATTGCTTTATGCCAGTTCGGTTTAATATTCGAGGACAGCCATTTGGTAAGAAAAGCACGGAAACTTGGAAAACCATTCTCATCTGATTTATTTCACCTCCAAAACATATTCACAGTTTCATGCAAATAAGGTCTTCAGTAAAACAGAATGATTTCCATAAAGAGTTTGTCTTGTGGTTGAAGTCAAATAGCTGCCCACGATAACAACTTTTGCCTGCATGCTTTAAATAAATGTTAAAAAATTTACTTTGGAGTTTATATTTATTTACTTACAAAGGACGTTGATAAATTAATGAGAATAAATTATAATTGTATGGTTCATTCTCAAAACTTTAGTCTCTACTTTTCATTGGATAAACCTCCCCCAAGAGTTCCTGAAGCATGACACAGCTTATAGTCACCTGAGGCCCTATAGCTTGACCACTCACTACTAGCCACAAGTCAAAGCAAACAAACAATAAAACATTTAAATAGATTATCCGATACTTTTGTGTACATTTTAGCCAGTAGTTCTGTAAGTAGAGCTCACAAAAAGTCCATACCATGTCACATATGCGGCAGGTAGCCTAATGGTTAGAGCGTAAAAATCTGTTGTTCTGCCCCTGAACAAGGCAGTTAACCCACTGTTCCCTGGTAGGCTGTCATTGTAAATAAGAATTTGTTTTTAACTGACTTGCCCAGATAAACTTAAATGCTGTGTGTGCATCTTGCTAGATGTCACTCAAATGGTGAGGGGCTGAACCATTTGAATTGCTAGTGGGCTGGCCCATCTGGGGGAAAGTGTTGCTTTCAAATTAGGGATTTTGTGGCTAATTGAGGTAAAATAGTAATTCTGTTCATTGATCATGCATGTATGACACATCCAACCCAAAGAGGGAGGTTTAGAAAAAATACTCACTGGTCGCCGAAGTTCCAGAGCATGTCTTTAAGATAATTGAGCATAACCTATAGCCCTCAATATAAAATCTTCCTCCCGCCCTCCTCCTCTTTTCTCTTGCGCATACCACAGTGGACGGAATCATTCATTCTCTTATCAGGTGAGTCTCCTCGTTCGCCTCTCCCACTCTCCTTCCTTTTGTCCTCCCCGACAAAGGAGTGATCAGGGATGTGGAGGGAGGGAGGGAGGGACGGGGGATGAAGGGTGATACTAACAGAAGGGGGTGTTCAGCCTCTAGCTTTACGGCGCTGGTTCAGGTAAAAAGTTTATTCTCTCCTTTCCTTTGTTGTCGCTCCAGAGAGAGGGGGGGGGGGGGGGGGGGGTACAATGTGAGTGTGTTTGTGTGTGTGTGTGTGTGTGAGAGTGTGCATGCGTGTGACCCCTCGTCATTGACCCCCTCATACACACACACAAATACACAGCCCGTCACAGTACCCCTTCACATGACCCAATGAGAGGCACACTTTCTCACACACACAAATACACACACATTATGGTCATCCCAAGGGTTAGGTTGCGGGTGACCCAGGAAAGGAAAGGACAGAGGATACTCCACAGAGCTGTCAGCACACCAGAGAAGGCCTCTGAAACTGGGGGAGGAATCACCTGTGTACCCCCCTTCCTGGAGGGGCAGTGTGAGTGGGAAGTGAAGACAGAGAAGCCCAGGAGACCGAACTGCTCTCTCTTCAAACATCTTCTTTCACATATGTTTATGTATGGATGTGAGTGTGTGTGTGTGTGTGTGTGTGTGTGTGTGTGTGTGTGTGTGTGTGTGTGTGTGTGTGTGTGTGTGTGTGTGTGTGTGTGTGTGTGTCTCAGTGGTATGAAAGGGAAAGGCTCCATTATATTTCACCTGATTTGACCCCCGAAGGTATTTCTACCTTCCTTTCTTTCCTCTTTTCTTTCTTTCCTTCTTCCCATCTGGGATTGAATACTGGGGCTTTAGGCCTCTTTAGGCCTGGGGCTGAGGGGGCTACTTTGAAGTGACTCTATGTGTGTTTGTGGGTGTGTGGGTGTGGAGACAGAGAGAGAGAGAGAGAGAGAGAGAGGGAGGGAGGGGGGGGGCATAGTGGTAGCCTAGTGGTTAGACTAGTAACCGGAAGGCTGCAAGATCAAATCCCCGAGCTGACGAGGTAAAAATCTGTCGTTCAGCCCCTGAATATGGCAGTTAACCCAGTGTTCCTGGGCTGTCATTGAAAATAAGAATTAGTTCTTAACAGACTTTCTTAGTTAAATAAAGGTTTTAAAAAGAGAGAGAGACAGAGTGAGTGTGTGTGCATCGGAATGCATTGTCGAGTGCTCAGAATCTGTGTTGCTAAATGTTTATTTCAAAGGTAATGTACAGTAATTACTCAGCTGTACATGGTAACTGTAGATCAGGTACATGGTTGAATTGAAATTAAATGGAACTGGCCAAATTCTGTTTCAAATGAGTCACAAATGATATATCTATAGGGTTGCAAAGGGAGGGAATGTTATAACTTTTGAAATTTACCAGTAAACGACCGGAACTTTACATAACATGTCAAATATATAAAATAATAAAAATAAGAAGTTTTAAATATGAAAACTAGAATGACAAATCTGTAAAATATTATCCAAAATATAACCCATCAACTTAGTCTATACCATTGGTGTTGAATATGGTGGCTTATTTAACGGTGGCTTATTTAACAAAAAAAATAAATAGATGGAATAGTTTGAGTTAATTGCAAATAGATATTTTCTATTCATATTTTTTTGTTAAGTTATTCAACGATTAATTACCAGTTTCCATATATTGCCAAAAAGGACCTGCTAATTATCAAAATGATTGAAAATTCCAGTACCTTTGGTAACCTTAGAATGAGTGTTCCCGTTACCTGTGTCTTAAGGTGTGTAGGTGTCTATCTAACCGGTTTGAACGGTTGGCGTTGTGTGTGTTTTTTCAAGAGTTTAGCAGCCCATTGTTAGAGGCTCATGAATGTAACTGTTAAGGATGGACGTGTGTGTATGTGTGTGTGTGTGTTCAGGGGGCCTTTCTAGAGGTGAGATCCTTGGCAGCTCAGTTGATGGTTATCTGATTGTCTGTCACTCTGACTATTATGTGTTTGCCTGGAGTGAAAAGGGAGACAGAAGCCACTCCATTTTCTCCTTCCCCCTGTTATCCCCCTCCCTTTAACAAACAAGGCCCTGACAACTCCTGATGCACTTACCACTGTGTGTGTGTGTGTGTGTGTGTGTGTGTGTGTGTGTGTGTGTGAGTGGGTGAGTGTGTGTGTGTGTGTGCGTGCGTGTGTGCGTGTGTGTACTAACAATATTACATATGTTTAAGTGTGTGGTGCCCTGCCATATTCACCAGCCACATTCCATGAAGTGAAGTGTCACCCTTTCCCATGGCCATGATTAGTGATGTCTGATTGATCAGTCAAAGAGGACAAGGGGGATAGTTGAAGAGGTCACACCTGTCTGAAGCTACACGGAATCATCGATCTCAACTTCTACCTCTTTTTGACTCCGATCACCTCGGAAGTGGAAAGAAGCACACACACACACACACACACACACACACACACACACACACACACACACACACACACACACACACACACACACACACACACACACACACACACACACACACACACACACACACACACACAACCTGTTGGATGAGGGTCAGGGAAGGGGAGAGAAGGGTAGAGGGAACTGTCCAAACAACATAATGACAGGAGAGAGCGGGGTTAATGCACGGGAGTTAATGCACGGGAGCTGGACAGAGAGGTCCTCAAGAGGGTGTGTATCGGCCTCTGAGTGTAGATAGTCCGTGGCCCAAGGATGGGCACTCTCCTCTCTTCTCTGGAGAAACGAAAAGTGAATCATTTCCTAGGGACGCTCAAACACAGTCACATTAAAATAAACGCACTCAAAAGGTTCAACCTGGGTTCATGAAGGCTTTCTCACCAGTAACGTACCATTTAGAACGAAGTACGGGGTATCTGCACACCTGGAGACACAGGTAAAGAGTAATGACTAAATCCACAGTTTACACATTGGTAAACAGCCATCAGATTGACTTGCGAGTGTGTGTGTTTTTATATCTGTTTCTGCACGTGTGTTCATTTATTTGCGTGTGTGTGTGTGTGTGCATGCATGGGTGTTTTGTGAGTCCCCACTCTTATCTTAATGGGGGTATGTGGCTGAGGGCCAGGGTGTGGTGTCCTCCATTACGGCTCTTTCTCATGCTAACGGGGACCACTGAGCACACAGATGCCTCCCCAGGCCCCCTGCCATTCTGGGCCCCATTGTGTACCGCAGTCCTCCTAGTGGGGTTGTGTCTACAGGACACAGCAGGACAGCAGCCAAGGCCTGGAGGGGTGTGTGTGTGTGTGTGTGTGCGTGTGTGTGTGTGTGCATGTGTGTGTGCGTGTGCATGTGTGTGTGTGTATGTGTGTGTGTATGTGTGTGTGTATGTGTCCTACTGTGTGTGTGTGTATGTGTGTGTGTGTCCTACTGTGTGTGTGCCTGACTGTGTGTGACCCTGCATGCTCCATTGGGAACCTCATCAGACCTCTAATTAGCCCCCCTCCAGTCCTACTGCTGGCCCAAACAGAGATTCTATCACACACACCCTTCAAATCCCCCTGTCTCTCTCTCTCTTTCAACCTCCCTCCTTTCTCTCTCTCTTCCTCACTGTCTTCCATACTACAATGTGTCTGTCTGTGTGTGTGTCGTGTGTGCCGTGTGTTGTGTGCGTGTGTTTGTGTAAGCGTGTTCGTATGTGTGGGTGTGTGTGTGTGCTCAGTTCAGACAGCAAGAGCCCTCTTTCAGACTAATTTGACCGGCTTAAGGGTTTTTTGGCCATTGTGTCTATTGGTCAGTGGACGGCTACTCTGTCCTGTGTCTGTGGCTAATTCTCAGTGCTTAAGTAAATTGGCGTAATTCTCCCTGTCTGAGAACATAGAATCATGTAGAGGGATTTAAACGTGACTGTTTGATTTACCAAAACAGAGAGGCCTCTCCCCTCAGCAGCGTAGAATCGCGATGGGTAGATTGGTTATCTATCTTGAGTGATGGTAAAGGGGCCACTCCACCAAAACACTGCCTTTTGAGTCCCTTTGATATTTTAAGTAGAAATTGTTCACTAATATTGAAGTGCCTTTTAATACAGACCCCATAAAGAATTCAATAAATCTGATTTTGAATATCAGGCTCGCTAAAGTGTAATCGCTAAAGTTATTCTGAAGATTGTTATTTATTTAATGTGATCAGTGATTCATTTGTCTGTCCCTCATTCTATATCAAATGTAGAATGAGGATAGAATGAGGAACAGACATACGTGTTACATGTACTGAACTCTCATTTTAATATGGTGAAACTATTCCTTTTTAAATATTGCTTTCAAAAGAAACATTGAACATCTAATCGCCAAATCATAGTGTAAAAGCAGGTGAGCTGGTTTCAGTCTTTTTTGCAATTTTTCTGGTGTTTTGTGGTGGAAAACTGAGCAGGACAAGTATAACACATCATCCCTGTTATCCATAGATAGACAGACTAGTATAACACATCATCCCTGTTATCCATAAATAGACAGACTAGTATAACACATCATCCCTGTTATCCATAGATAGACAGACTAGTATAACACATCATCCCTGTTATCCATAGATAGACAGACTAGTATAACACATCATCCCTGTTATCCATAAATAGACAGACTAGTATAACACATCATCCCTGTTATCCATAGATAGACAGACTAGTATAACACATCATCCCTGTTATCCATAGATAGACAGACTAGTATAACACATCATCCCTGTTATCCATAGATAGACAGACTAGTATAACACATCATCCCTGTTATCCATAGATAGACAGACTAGTATAACACATCATCCCTGTTATCCATAGATAGACAGACTAGTATAACACATCATCCCTGTTAACCATAGATAGACAGACTAGTATAACACATCATCCCTGTTAACCATAGATAGACAGACTAGAAATGTTTTAGCAATAAAAAAAATTGTGAAACTTACATTCAATTGCCACGCCCTGTTGCACACAACAACCTTCATTATCCCTTGTCCTGGGGGAATTTATGGCTGATTTAAGATGAAATTGTAAACCTTGGTAATTTATTTGGCACTTAATAGGTACTTGGTAAAGTATTTTTTAAATTTAACCTCTTGAGATGGGAAAACGTGTTTTTTATGAAGTTGAACATGTCCCAGCTAGCACATGTGTTTCCTTGGAAGTTGTGGGAACCTATGTTTTTGGTTTCATATTGGTTGTGGGAACGAAGCCATATGTTTCCTAACCGGTAAAACTGAATGTATTTTTTATGTTCTGAGAACAGAAGTGAAAATGTTACCTCATCTGGGATCGTTTATTTGTAGGTTGCAGGGAGGTACTGAGAACATTTTACTCTGGTTCCTTCAATGTTTGTCTGGGAAGTTTTATCAACGTTCTGAGAACGGACATTTTAGGCTATTTAGAGGTTTCTTAATAACGTCCTTAAAACATTCACTGAATGTTTCTAGAACACTTTTAATAACACTTCTAGCAAATGTTTGAACATTTGAACTCCAAGCACAGATAGAACATTAATCATGCAAACACATTCTTTTTTAATATTTTGAAACGGCATCAGTGAGATTTAAACCTACAATCTTTTGTTTTCTATCCATGGAATTAGTTCACATCACCACCGGGATGGAGCTAGCATACCATGTTTTTACACATACAAAGTTGTTCATTTTAGTCTATTTAAACAGACCCCATTTCAAAGGAAACAAGCATTCATTAAGATCAGGTGTGGCCAATTAGTGGGTGCGGCAAACATACCTGAGCACACTTAACATGAGGAAGGATGGAGAAAGTGTTGTTGATGCTGAGAACTGAATGTACACTACCGTTCAAAAGTTTGGGGTCACTTAGACATTTCCTGCACAACTGAGCAGACGCCTAACAAGTCCTCAACTGGCACCTTCATTAAATAGTTCATTAAATAGTCCCGGAGTCGTCTCTTCATTGTTGACATTGAGACTGGTGTTTTGCAATTTAATGAAGCTGCCAGTTGAGGACTTGTGAGGTGTCTGTTTCTCAAGCTAAACACTCTCATGTACTTGTCCTCTTGCTCAGTTGTGCACCGGGGCCTCCCACTTCTCTTTCTATTCTGGTTAGAGCCAGTTTGCGCTGTTCTTTGAAGGGAGTAGTACACAACGTTGTACAAGATCGTTAGTTTCTTGGCAATTTCTCGCATGGAATAGCCTTCATTTCTCAGAACAAGAATAGACTGATGAGTTTCAGAAGAAAGTTATTTGTTTCTGGCCATTTTGAGCCTGTAATCAAACCCACAAATGCTGATGCTCCAGATACTCAACTAGTCTAAAGAAGGCCATTTTTTTTGTTGCTTTGTCACGTGTGCTCCCTCTCCGGCCTCTAGGTCACCAGGCTGCTCATTATGGCACACACCTGTCACCATCATTACGCGCACCTGCGCGTCATCAGACTCACCTGGACTCATCCTTTCTCTGATTACCTTCCCTGTATATGTCACTCCCTTTGGTTCCTTCCCGAGGAATCATGTTTCTGTTTCAGTTTCATGTCTCAGTTTCATGTCCCCAGGCATTCATGTACGCAGACTCACAAGTCACTACGGCCCCTCATGATGAGTTCCATTTTTATTGTGCCCCCCTCCCAATCAAAGTTGGCCATGCTTGCAAAGTTGCCCATTTAAAGTTTCCCTGCTTTAAATAGAACCATGAGGAAACATGTAAGAAAGTACTGAAATTCCCACAGAAGAACATTGTTTTTTTAACGTTTTTGGAACAATTTGAGAACATGACTTTAGAACCATGAGGAAACCTGTAGGAAACATTCTGCTGAAGTACTGAAATTCCCACAGAAGGACGTTGTTTCTTAATGTTCTTTGAACTATTTGAGAACATTCCCAATGTCAAACCAGTTGGAGAACGTTCCTAGAACGTTACCAAAACTGAAAATAAAATGTAACCATGTTTGAGAATGCTTCAAAGACAAACCACTATCCGCCATAATTCCCAGAAAGTTGTTGGAAGGTTGTATGTAAAATAACCATAAAACAACCACCCTCTTACCAAACTCTAAGAACATACTGTTCTCAGAGCGTTATGTGATAGATGTGGTACGCTTTATGACAGAATGTTAAAATGAGCCGAAATCAAATGTTTTTTGGGGGATCAAGCTGCACTTCTGAAAAGGCACAGAAATGGTGGAATGACTCAAAGGTGGTCATTTTTTGCTTGACATATTTCTTTGTATATTTCTTTCTAGATGGGCGAATGAAATGATGTGGAATTTAGAGCCATGTCCTTTCTATGCTTTCTATTTCTATGGAATGCAGCAACTGTAATGGTTTCAGGTCAGAACGTGACACCAAACCCAGCCCAAATGTCTGGATGCTTTCAGAAAACCTATATGTACCAAAATCCCCAACCCTGCCCAAAATCCCAAGACTGAGCTCATAAGTGTTGGTTCATGTCAAAGTCCTAACACATACAGATCCAGACCCTGCCCAAAATCCTTAATGTAAACCACCACCCAGAACCCAGCCCAAAAACTTCTAGATACGCAGAACACTGGCACTTCACACTCAGTTCAACAAATGTTGTGTAAAAGTTGATCTAAGGTTTTTGTCAACACACACACACACACACGCAAAGGTGCACTGGTCTCTCAGACGGTTAGGCAGGGGGTTGGATTATTGTGTCTGTTTCAGCCCTACAGGCTCATGAGAGACATGCTGTCCTCTCCACAGGTCCCTCGCTCCCCGGGCCTTCTGAGACGATGATTAACTCTGCTAATCATCCTCGCTCATAATGAAAGGTGTGGTCTGAGCCCCCCTCACACACACAACACACACGGACGCACGCATACGCACATACACACAACACACAGACACATGCACAAGCACACACACACACAGACACAGGCATTGGAGCTAGAAACACCTGCGACAACATCTGCAAATCTGTGTATGCGACCAATAAACGTTGATTTGAGTACACACACGGATGCACACACACAAATACAGGAATATGCATATGCATATGCACATACACACAAGACACACACACACATGCGTGTACAACTCATTTTATAAACACACTCTCACATACACACTCACACTCCTCCTCCCTAAACCTCCAAGTGGAATTTGTGAGCCAGATTTGAAAGGGATTTGTAAAGGGTGAACAGAGGCTGACAGTAAAACATATGTCACTCCTAGGGAGGTCGTCATGCTAATTTAGCCTTCGCAGTGCAGTGCTAGCCCCCGTGCCGCTGTCCCCTCGACATGCTGGGTTTATGACTACCTAGAGGCACGGGGCGACCAGCTCAGGGCAATTGAGTGCCACAGAATGCAGTGTGTGTGTGGTGTGTGTGAGTAGTACGCTACATTTGTATATAGTGCATATTACTCCTTGTCCTGCCCATGCCACCATAAAATTGAGCAAGTGGGACTGGACGTGTGTGTGGTTGTTTAAATTCCTCCAGAGGTGGGAGGGGGTGCAGCCCCCCAGTTACTTCCCCGATTGTCTGCCTGTCTGCCTGTCTGCCTGTCTGTCTGTCTGTCTGTCTGTCTGTCTGTCTGTCTGTCTGTCTGTCTGTCTGTCTGTCTGTCTGTCACATATCATTAGGCTATCTCTGGCCTGGTCAGTCCTCCTCACCCCTTTCCCCCCCTCCCCTCTCCTCCCCCAACTCTCCTTACCCTTTTCACCCCATCACAGTCCTGTAAACCTGTACCCTCAACGCTTACCACTTTCCACCTCTCTCTATTCTCTCTCCATTCATCACCTACCCATAGCCCCTCCATCCTTTCATCTCTCTTTGTCCTTGTTGTACCCTCTCATTCTCTTCTGTCTCATTCCTCTCCCCGGTTCACCCCCTTCACCTCTCCCTACACTTTGGCCCTTACCTCCTCACCCTGTACCATTGCCCTTCCCCTTTCCCCTCTCACCCCTCACCCCTCTGGCCCCTTCAGCTCTCCCATCTCCCTCTCTCCATTCCTCCCTCTGTCTTCTCTGGCTGATATGACAGTGTGTGTCCCAGCCCAGAGTGATGGATGAGGGGACAGCTTGGTTCTGGCCTAAGGGAAAGGGGAAGCTGCCCTCCATGGGCTCATGCATTTGGCTCTATTAAACCATCCGTTTGAGAGGGCCCAGAGGGGTGTGTGTGTGCGTGTGTGTGTGTGTGTGTGTGTGTGTGTGTGTGTGTGTGTGTGTGTGTGTGTGTGTGTGTGTGTGTGTGTGTGTGTGTGTGTGTGTGTGCGTGCGTGCATGCGTGTGTGTGTGTGTTGGAAGGGATGCCATGACCTTTCCCTGATTTCTCTGTCCCTAAATACCTGACCTGGATTTTGGCCATGTTAAAGGAGGGAGAACCTCAGTGACATACGTATGTCAGGCTGCTAGCAGCCATCTCTGTTCCTGGACTGTCAGTTGGTGTGTCAAACAGTGACTTATGCATGTCATTTAGTGTCAGAGAAAGATTCATAGTAGTCAGAAAGTAACTGCATATGTCATTTTGGTGTATGCATTATGAAAGACATAACAGGTGGAAGTTTAAGGTTGTGATTCTCAATCATAAATGCGTAAAGATCTTTCTCTCTCTCTCTCTCTCTCTTTTTCTCTCTCTCTATCTCTCTTTCTCTCTCTCTCTCTCTCTCTCTCTCTCTCTCGACACCCCCCCCCCCTTTAATTTAAGCCAGGATAGTCCACTTTAAAGTGGGCCCACAGCTGTCCAAAAAGGGAGTGGTGCCTAGTTGTTGAAGCTTTATGTGGGTTGATGGCGATACCACAACATTTGGACCGTAACCGGCTTCCTCAGACTCTGACCTGACCAAGCCAATTATGACCATAACCATCATCTAACTCAATGAAAAGTACATTCTGGAGCCACTAAACAGTGAGCGGACATTCACTTTCTTTACATTGCAAGTTTCTAAGAAATTGTGCCTAGCCAAAAACAAGTAGCGATGACCAAACAAGAACCAGAAAATGTCTTGTTAATTGTAATTACAAGGTGCTTAAAGGTACGGCGCCAGAAAGCTGCTCTGTTTGTCCTTCGTCCCCCACCGCAACTTACTGTGCAATTCTGCTCTTTTTACTGCCCGTCTGGAATTTACAGTGGAGCCACTTAACACACTCCCCTTCTATCCCTCTCTCTCTCCATCACTCTCTCCCCCCTTATCCAAACCCCATCCCTCTCTCTCTCCATCACTCTCTCCCCCCTTATCCAAACCCCATCCCTCTCTCTCTCCATCACTCCTCTCCCCCCTTATCCAAACCCCATCTCTCTTTCTCTCCATCACTCTCTCCTCCCTTATCCAAACCCCATCCCTCTCTCTCTCCATCACTCTCTCCCCCCTTATCCAAACCCCATCCCTCTCTCTCTCCATCACTCTCTCCCCCATTATCCAAACCCCATCCCTCTCTCTCTCCATCACTCTCTCCCCCCTTATCCAAACCCATCTCTCTTTCTCTCCATCACTCTCTCCTCCCTTATCCAAACCCCATCCCTCTCTCTCTCCATCACTCTCCTCTCCCCCCTTATCCAAAACCCCATCTCTCTCTCTCTCCATCACTCTCTCCCCCCTTATCCAAACCCCATCCCTCTCTCTCTCCATCACTCTCTCCCCCCTTATCCAAACCCCATCCCTCTCTCTCTCCATCACTCTCTCCCCCCTTATCCAAACCCCATCTCTCTCTCTCTCCATCACTCTCTCCCCCCCTTATCCAAACCCCATCCCTCTCTCTCTCCATCAATCTCTCCCCCCTTATCCAAACCCCATCTCTCTCTCTCTCCTCACTCTCTCCCCCCTTATCCAACCCCATCTCTCTCTCTCTCCATCACTCTCTCCCCCCTTATCCAAACCCCATCCCTCTCTCTCTCCATCACTCTCTCCCCCTTATCCAAACCCCATCCCTCTCTCTCTCCATCACTCTCTCCCCCCTTATCCAAACCCCATCTCTCTCTCTCTCCATCACTCTCTCCCCCCTTATCCAAACCCCATCTCTCTCTCTCTCCATCACTCTCTCCCCCCTTATCCAAACCCCATCCCTCTCTCTCTCCATCACTCTCCCCCCCCTTATCCAAACCCCATCTCTCTCTCTCTCCATCACTCTCTCCCCCCTTATCCAAACCCCATCTCTCTCTCTCTCCATCACTCTCTCCCCCATTATCCAAACCCCATCCCTCTCTCTCTCCCATCACTCTCTCCCCCCTTATCCAAACCCCATCCC
>NC_034186.2:61640492-61787992 GCF_002021735.2 Oncorhynchus kisutch
AGTTCTGTGGCACTCACAGATAATATCTTTGCAGTTTTGGAAACGTTAGAGTGTTTTCTTTCCAAAGCTGCCAATTATATGCATAGTCGAGCATCTTTTCGTGACAAAATATTGCGCTTAAAACGGGCACGTTTTTTTATCCATAAATTAAAAGAGCGCCCCCTATATCCAAGAAGTTAAGACATAAAGATTAGTCAATATGGAACATTTTAAGAACTTTGAAAGTTTCTTCAAGTACAGTAACAAAAACCACAGGAAAGGAAGACCCAGAGTTACCTCTGCTGCAGAGGATAAGTTCATTAGAGTTACCAGCCTCAGAAATCGGCAATTAACTGCAACTCAGATTGCAGCCCAAATAAATGTTTCACAGAGTACAAGTAATGACAATCACATCACACCATTTGCTCTGCCAACTGTTCAGAGGAGACTGCGTGAATGAGACCTTCATTGTCGAACTGCTGCGAAGAAACCACTACTAAAGGACACCAATAAGAGACTTGCTTGGGCCAAGAAACACGAGCAATGGACATTAGACCACTGGAAATCTGTCCTTTGGTCTGATGAGTCCAAATTGGAGATTTGTGGTTCCAACCGTTGTGTCTTTGTGAGACGCAGAGTAGGTGAACGGATGATCGCCGCGTGTGTGGTTCCCACCGTGAAGCATGGAGGAGGAGGTGTGATGGTTATTTGCTGGTGACACTATCTGTGATTTATTTCAAATAATTTAGAAGGCCAACTTAACCAGCATGGCTACCACAGCATTCTGCAACGATACACCATCCCATCTGGTTTGTGCTTAGTGGGACTATAATTTGTTTTTCAACAGGACAATGACCCAATACACACCTCCAGGCTGTGTAAAGGCTATTTTACCAAGAAGGAGAGTGATGGAGTGCTGCATCCGATGACCTGGCCTCCACAAGCACCCGACCTCAACACAATTGAGATGGTTTGGGATGAGTTGGACCGCAGAGTGAAGGAAATGCAGCCAACAAATGTGGGAACTCCTTCAAGACTGCTGGAAAAGCATTCCTCATGAAGCTGGTTGAGAGAATGCCAAGAGTGTGTAAAGCTGTCATCAAGGCAAAGGGTGGCTACTTTGAAGAATCTAAAATCTAAAATATATTTTGATTTGTTTAACACTTTTTTGATTACTGCATGATTCCATATGTGCTATTTCATAGTTTTGATGTCTTCACATGTAGAAAATAGTAAAAATAAAGAAAAACTCTTGAATTAGTAGGTGTGTCTAAACTTTTGACTGGCACTGTATGACAATCACATCACACCATTTGCTCTGCCAGCACACACACATACATACACCTAATCTCCACTAATTTCCCTAATTTAATATTCACTCATTCAAAACACACGTGTGCACACAAACACACACACACACACACATGCGTGCAGACACACACACACACACACACACTTCATTCAGCCCCCTTACCAGTGAAAGTGCTTTTCTCCGCTTCCTTTGAGTTCAAAGTAAATGAATAAAATGTGTCGAACCGCGGGAGGAAGTGGTTTCCAGACCGCCTCGGCATGTTGGAGCTCACAGAGACATGTTTACAGCAGCTGTGTGCGTGCATGTGTGTGTGGAAACGTAGGGGTCCTGTGACAAACAGACAGACAGACAGACAGACAGACAGACAGACAGACAGACAGACAGAGGTAGAGGGCGCGATGGCCGAGCAGCCTCTTCAGAGGAAACCACAGCTCAGATGTTTCTCTGTGTCACTATATTCAGAAGTAATTGTGATTGAAGACCAAGTCTTTGCTGGAAGAGGCTAATGCTGACATCATACAGGCCATACGTTTCCCTGAAAAGGGAACTTGCTAACTGCATTGTAAGAACTCTAACACTGAAACATTGCTAGCTGTCCTCTTCTCTGGAAGAGGTTAACACTGATGTTAATACTAAATTACAAGAAAGGGGCCAACAAAAATGCTCTTTCTTTGGCGGTTCACAGGCGGCTAATTGTAAGTGTCTCTGGGGAACTTGATCAAGGGCCAAGAATGTGGATAAAATGATGAAACATGGCCTCATACTTCCCACACTTGATTTGACCCATTTACACTTCAAATAGCCTTATTGAACACACTCATTCACTCAATTAATGATACTCTAATGGTCAATACAAATAGACGTATTGAACACACTCATTCACTCAATTAATGATACTCTAATGGTCAATACAAATAGCCTTATTGAACACACTCATTCACTCAATTAATGATACTCTAATGGTCAATACAAATAGACGTATTGAACACACTCATTCACTCAATTAATGATACTCTAATGGTCAATACAAATAGCCTTATTGAACACACTCATTCACTCAATTAATGATACTCTAATGGTCAATACAAATAGACTTATTGAACACACTCATTCACTCAATTAATGATACTCTAATGGTCAATACAAATAGACGTATTGAACACACTCATTCACTCAATTAATGATACTCTAATGGTCAATACAAATAGCCTTATTGAACACACTTATTCACTCAATTAATGATACTCTAATGGTCAATACAAATAGCCTTATTGAACACACTCATTCACTCAATTAATGATACTCTAATTGTCAATACAAATAGACTTATTGAACACACTCATTCACTCAATTAATGATACTCTAATGGTCAATACAAATAGACTTATTGAACACACTCATTCACTCAATTAATGATACTCTAATGGTCAATACAAATAGCCCTGATGTATAATTAACATTAACTACTTAGCATTGTCACTCTGATCAATCCACAACTTAGCACTAACTGTCCATCTCACACACTCAGAAGCAATTCACAACTTTCACTCACTTGTTGTCAGAGCCTAACCAGTTAACACGTACACAATACCCCTCACAGCTTGAGCAGTGGAGGGAACTGTTAACCCCCGCCTCAAATAGACACACACACACACACACACAATCACTCCCACTCAAACAGTTATTCAAAAAACAGTCTCCGGCACACAGTGTCCAAGTGGAGCAGAAGTAAGTGGAAGGGGGACAAGTGTCAAAGACTGTCTGGAAAGTGGGTCACAGTAGGGTGTCTTTACGTCCTCACGGCCAAACACGCCAGTGAAAAGAACAAGTCCAACTGACCTACCTAATGAAGTGTAATACAAACAGACTCAATTTGTTATAAAAAAAACATACACATTAGGGTTGCCAACTACAACAGACTTAGAAAATGTATTGTTTTCTAAAAACAGTTTTAAAAACAATTTTATTCAGGGATAATATATATTTTTTTTTAAATGTCCCAGAATACAGTGCATTCCAAAAGTATTCAGATCCCTTGACTTTTTAAAAATGTTTGTTACGTTACAGCCTTATTCAAAACTGGATTAAATAGTTTTTTTTCTTCATCAATCTACACACAATAGCCAATTATGACAAAGCAAAAACTGATTTTGACATTTTTGTAAATGTATTACAATTCAAAAGTATTTAGACCCTTTACTCAGTACTTTGTTGAAGCACCTTTGACAGCGATTACAGCCTCGAGTCGTCTTGGGTATGATGCTACAAGCTTGGCACACCTGTATTTGGGAAGTTTCTCCCATTGTTCTCTGCAGATCCTCTCAAGCTCTGTCAGGTTGAATGGGGAGCGTCGCTGCGCAGCTATTTTCAGGACTCTCCAGAGATGTTCAATCAAGGTTCAAGTCCAGGCTCTGGCTGGGCCAGTCAAGGACATTCAAAGATTTGTCCTGAATCCACTCCTGTGTTGTCTTGGCTGTGCTTAGGGCCGTTGTCCTGTTGAAAGGTGGAACCTTCGCACCAGTCTGAGGTCCTGAGCTCTCTGGAGCAGGTTTTCATCAAGGATCTCTCTACTTTTCTCCGTTCATCTTTCCCCTCGATCCTGACGAGTCTTCCAATCCCTGCCACTGAAAAACATCCCCACATCATGATGCTGCCAGGTTTCCTTCAGATGTGACGCTTGGCATTCAGACCAAAGAGTTCAATCTTGGTTTCATCCGACCAGAGAATCTTGTATCTTTGGCAAACTCCAAGCGGGCTGTCATGTGCCTTTTACTGAGGAGTGGTTTCCGTTTGGCCACTCTACCATTAAGGCCTAATTGGTGGAGTGCTGCAGAGATGGTTGTCCTTCTGGAAGGTTTTCTCATCTCCACAGAGGAACTCTGGATCTCTGTTAGTGTGACCATCAGGTTCTTGGTCACCTCCCTGACCAAGGCCCTTCTCCCCCAATTGCTCAGTTTGGCTGGACAGCCAGCTCTAGGCAGAGACTTGTTGTTTCCAAACTCCTTCCATTTAAGAATGATGGAGGCCACTGTGTTCTTGGGGACCTTAAATGCTGCAAAAAATGTTTTGGTACCCTTCCCAAGATCTGTGCCTCAACATAATCCTGTCTCAGAGCTCTACGGACAATTCCTTTGATGGCTTGGTTTTTTCTCTATATAGACAGGTGTGTGCCTTTCCAAATCATGTCCAGTCAATTTAATTTACCACATGTGGACTCGAATCAAGTTGTAGAAACATCTCAAGGATGATCAATGGAAACAGGATTCACCTGAGCTCAATTTCGAGTCTCATAGCAAAGAGTTTGAGTACCTATGTAAATAAGGTATTTCTGTTATTTTTTTTAATTTTTAAAATAAATTGCCAAAAATGTCTAAAAACCTGTTTTCACTTCATCATTATGGGGTATTGTGTGTAGATTGATGATGAACAGTTTTTATTTTATCAATTTTAAAATAAGGCTGTAACGTAACAACATGTGTAAAAAGTTAAAGGGTCTGAATACTTTCCAAATGCACTGTAGATTTACTGTTCCCTAGGAGATAAAGTCCAAACCTTACACACATACAAACACCACACACATACACAAATTAGTACACTGACAAACTTAATAGACCTGTGTCCATGCTGATTAAAACTATTCAGTCACTCCAAACTGACTCTCCCAGGGGGGTGAGTCTGAAAGGACTCCTGGTAGTTCTATGGCAGTTTAATTACATCATGACAACAGCCAGTGATTATGATTAATAAACCATAAATCAATGATTGAGGGAATAGGCGTGTGTGTGTGTGTGTGTGTGTGTGTGCTTGGATGGGCCTGTGCACTCGTGCATGTGTTTGAAAGGTTGTGTGTGTGTGTGTGTGTGCTTGGATGGTTCTGTGCACTCGTGCATGCGTGTGTGTTTGAAAGGTTGTGTGTGTGTGTGTGTGTGTGTGTGTGTGTGTGTGGCTAGATTGAGTGACCACTCATTAGGGGTTAAAGGGAGCCTTTGTCCAGGCCATGCTGATTAAGCTGGACTGATGGCAGCAGCTCCCCTCCACCTGCCATAACCCAACTCCAACTCATCCATCACTCACTTGACCTGGCCAGAGAAAGGCCTACAGCCCCAGACCAAGCAACATTACCAGCCAAGAGTTGGATATCAGTCAGAGTGCCAGCCTTAGACCAATTCCAAATCCCAGCCCCTAGCCCTGCCTACCTTAGCCCCTAGCCCTGCCTACCTTAGCCCCTAGCCCTGCCTACCTTAGCCCCTAGCCCTGCCTACCTTAGCCCCTAGCCCTGCCTACCTTAGCCCCTAGCCCTGCCTACCTTAGCCCCTAGCCCTGCCTACCTTAGCCCCTAGCGCTGCCTACCTTAGCCCCTAGCCCTGCCTACCTAAGCCCCTAGCCCTGCCTACCTTAGCCCCTAGCCCTGATATTTGCCCATCCTAAACCCCAGCGAGGACCTGACCCCAGTCCAGACTTAGTATGTGAGGCTCAAACTGCCCTGCCTTAGACCCATCTACACCCCAAGCCCCTGCTCTAGCCCCTATCCCAGCCACCCCAGACAGGCCAAAGATGCTTAGCCACCACCCGCTACATGCAACGACCCATCAGCCCACCTGTCCTGCTCCAGTTTAATTTCATTGCCTTTAGCTGCAATTTAAAAAAAATCAATAACCATAATCAGCGGCGTCCTCCCAGCCCCACGCCACAGATGGCAGCTATACATCTGAATCAGATGAATAACTGGATTATTACCGACATCCAGTCTGAATTCAAGCCTACATAATTGTTTTAATTAGGTCAAAAGACAATAGGACAGGGCTATATCCTCTTAATACGTAGGAGACTCATAAAAATGCGGAGACAAAGTGGTGAAAGTAAATCTCTGTCTGTCGATCATATGGAGCATCACAGTTTGCTATTCATTATATATTCTAGTATCTCTACATTATTGATGTATTGGAGTAAACAATGGGGGTATCCGGCAAACAGAAACTGTTCCTAGAAAGTTAGGAAATTATTATTGCTGTAGGCTTAAGTGATATAGACTGAGTGTACAAAACATTAAGGATACCTTCCTAATATTGAGTTGCCCCCCCCACCCCCCTCAGAAGAGCCTCAATTCGTCGGGGCATGGACTCTACAATGTGCCAAAAGCGTTCCACAGGGATGCTGGCCCATGTTGACTCCAATGCTTCCCACAGTTTTGTCAAGTTGGCTGGATGTCCTTTGGGTGGTGGACCATTCTTGATACACACAGGAAACTGTGTGAAAATCCCAGTAGCGTTGCAGTTCTTGACACAAACCGGTGCCCCTGGCAGCTATTACCATATCCTATTCACAGGCACTTAAATCTTTTGTCTTGCTCATTCACCCTCTGAATGGCACACATACACAATCCATGTCTCAATTGTCTCAAGGGTTAAATATCCTTCTTTAACCTGTCTCCTCCCCTTCATCTGCACTGATTGAATTGGATTTAACAAGTGACATCAATAAGAAAACATACACTACATCTTCTTCCAAAATCATGAGCATTAATATGTATTTTGACCTGCCTTTGCTGCTATAACAGCCTCCACTCCTCTGGGAAGGCTTTCCACTCGATGTTGGAACATTGCTGTGGGGACTTACATCCATTCAGCCACAAGACCATTGGTGAGGTTGGGCACTGATGTTGGGTGATTAGGCCTGACTCGCAGTCGGCATTCCAATTCAACACAAAGGTCTTCGATGGGGTTGAGGTCAGGGCTCTGTGCAGGCCAGTCAAGTTCTTCCACACCAATCTTGTCAAACCATTTCTGTATGGACCTCGCTTTGTGCATGGGGGCATTGTCATGTTAAAACAGGAATGGGCCTTCCCCAAACTGTTGGCACAAATTTGGAAGGACAGAATCGTGTAGAATGTCATTGTATTCTGTAGCGTTAAGATTTCCCTTCACTGGAACTAAGGGGCCTAGCCCGAACCATGAAAAACAGTCCCAGACCCTTATTCCTCCTCCACCAAACCTTACAGTTGGTACTATGCATTCGGGCAGGTAGCATTCTCTTGGCATCTGCAAAACCCAAAATCGTCCGTTGGACTGCCAGAGAGTGAAGCGTGATTCATCACTCTAGAGAACCCGTTTCCACTGCTCCAGATTCCAATGGCGGAAAGCTTTACACCACTCCAGCCGACGCTTGGCATTGTGCATGATAATCTTAGGCTTGTGTGTGGCTGCTTGGCCATGGAAACCCATTTTATGAAGCTCCCGACTAACAGTTTTCTGACATTGCTTCCAGAGGCAGTTTGGAACTCGGTAGGTCCCGTTCTGTGAGCTTGTGTGGTCTACCACTTCGCGGCTGAGCTGTTGTTGCTCCTAGACGTTTCCACTTCATAATAACAGCACTCACAGTTGACCGGGGAAGCTCTAGCATGGCAGAAAGAACTGACTTGTTGGAAAGGTGGCATCCTATGATGGTGCCACGTTGAAAGTCACTGAGTTCATTCTACTGACAATGTTTAACTATGGAGATTGCATGGCTGTGTGCTCGATTTTATACACCTGTCAGCAACTGGTGTGGCTGAAATAGCCAAATCCACTAATTTGAAGGGGTGTCCACATACATTTGGCCACGCAGTGTAGCTTTCACCTGGAGTCACCTGGGCAGTCTATGTCATGGAAAGAGTCGTTGTCCTTAATGTTTTGTACACTCAGTGTATACAAAGTTAGAGGAAAAAGTTTTCAAATATTTAACAAACTCTAAAAAACCTGCTGTATAGCATAACATAATAATAGTTTACCTTATATAACCAGGAATATCAATAGATTGTATTTACACAGCATATTTCACTAGGTCTCAAAGCACCAATGTATTTCATAGCACCCAACTATATAAAACAATCCTGAATAGGTTTATCGGTCTCATTCAGTACGTGTCGAAAGCAGGTCTTTAGAGCGCAATCCGATCGCTGGACGTGATCTGATACTAGTGGAGTTCAGTGGCTTTTCACACCCGGATCACTGATCTCTTATCAGTTCCTAGTCACAAGAAAAGACACAGTAGCACTTTGTAACACAAACCCACTGACCTCCTAGCATTGAAATGTTAAATTGCTTTATTGTCGTTATATTTTCCCATTCACTCATTTGCACACACACACACGCCTCATTGTTGCTGTCGCGTCATTCCACCTCAAGAAGCACAAGAACGAAGATTTCGACACCCATCATTTCAGATTGTTCTGAAATTGTTTCTGTTGTTAGAAACAGGTAAGATGAGCTTTCCTTCCACATTGTTTTGTTGAAATATAATTTGATCTCTGAGAAATGAAGCTAATTGATTGCATACAAATTGGCCGTTTTATTATATAGCATTCATATAATATTCAAGAAATATAGTACCTATCATCCGATTTGGACCAAACTTTTTTCTAACAATGAGTTAGACAAGAAATCCAAGGAAATAGTCAAAAGCCACTTCCGGACCACCACGCTAATCCCACCCCAACAACAAGCTCAAAGTATTGTTTCTTCATCCTATGTAATGTACTACCAGAGAATGTTGTGTTTTCTTCCCCCTGTTCAGAAAAATGTGTCATTGAAGTTGTTAGGTTTATGTCCTATCCCACATGCTGATATTGTCAGGTTCTGACCACTAGATGGCGCTGTTCCTGCTATTAGATTATGTTAAAGGATAGTTTAACCAAATTACAAAATGACATAATTGTTTCCTTGCCTTGTAAGCAGTCTATGGACAAGGCATGACAGCAATTCATGCTTTGGTTCTGTTGTCCACTGTTTCAAATGCTAACTTTTTAACAATGAACTATCCCTTTAACACCTAATAGCAGGAACAACATCATCTAGTGGCCAGAACCTGGTAATATGAGGATGTAGGATGGGACATATACCTAACAACTTAGATGACAAATTTCTCTTAACAGGGAGGAAAAAACATCACCAAATTATATGAGAATAGATTACATAGGATGAAGAAACAATATTCTGAGGCGCAGCTCAATATTACTTGTCAAACATAAAGAACTGATACTGTATATTTGTTGTTGGGGTGGGATTGGCGTGGTTTGTGGGGGGTCCGTGGTTTGTGGTTTGTCCGTGGCTAGCTTTTGACCATTTATTTGGATTCCTCATGTCTTACTCATTGTTAGAAAAAAGTTGGTCCAAATTAGTTGTTGGGTACTATATTTATTGAATATTATATATATATATATTTTAAATGTAAGCTTTATTTAACATGCAAGTCAGCTTCTTATTTACAATAACGACCTACACGAATCCTATCAATTCAAATTGACAATTTGGGTTTAATGCAAGGGTGCAACTTTCACTGGGAAGGGGGGGCATTTCCCCCACATGCTGAAATTGCATTTTTGTCCCCACCAGTTTTATCATTGCAATGTAATACAAAATGAGGCAACGGTGTGATTTAGGACCATGTAGATGCCTCCAAGCGTCGGATAGGCTGTTTGGAGTGTTTATCCGACTGCATTTAAAAAAGACAAATGATGTCCCCCCCCACTTCTAAAATCAAAGGTGCGCCCCTAGTGTAATCAATTAGCTACTTTTTTCAGAGATCAAATTATATTTCAACAAAATAATGTTGAAGGAATGCTAATCTTATCTGTTTACACACACACACACGCAACACACACACACGCGCACACACACACACACGCAACACACACACACGCACACACACACACAAAAAACCACTCACACCATCTTTATCTCTCTGTTCAGGCAAGGTCATGTTTTTTCATTGACAAGAAGAGACAGACAAAAATAAAGACAGAGAGTGAAAGAGAGTGACATACGTTCTGTAACAAAACAGTCTGTGGTTTTGTGTGATAATCTTGTGGGACACATTTCCCTCAACACCTGACAAAATGTTGTCATCTGCAGACTGCAGTTTCTCTTATACAGATACACAAAGACAGCACTCAGCACTCACTTACACACAGTTATAAGCCCACTAAGATTCAGATATATCAGATACACGCAAACCCACTGACACACACACACAGAGTTGAGCTGGGGCGTGTGGCTGCCTTTGTGGGTGAATCCCAGCTTGGCTCAGCTTTGCCTCGCTGGCAGCCTGCCAAGCTAAATATTTCTCCTGGACGAGAATGTACACACACTCACAGCTCAGCACCAAGCTGCGATAAAGCAAAGGGCTTCCCTCGAGCCAACTAGGTGTGTGTGCATGTGTGTGTGTGGGAGAGAGAGAGAGTGTGTGAGAGAGAGAGAGAGAGAGAGAGAGATAGAGTAGGGGGAGAGAGAGAAAGAGAGAGAGAGAGAGAGTAGGGGGAGAGACAGAGAGAGAGAGAGAGAGAGAGAGAGAATAGGGGGAGAGAGAGAGTGCGAGAGAGAGAGAGAGAGAGAGAGAGAGAGAGAGAGCGATAGAAAGAGAGTTAAGGAGGTCAACTATAGCAGCGGGAGCAAAGAGAGAAAGTGATGATTAGTCCCAGCTGTGACGTGACAGAGAGAGAGAAAGAGGGATGAGAAAGAGAGCGAAATAGAGACAGGGACATAACGAAGGATGCGGTATACCTCTGAGCACCCAGGGTTAGAGGCTGGTAGGGGCAGGGCACTAGGAGTGGGTGGAATGTGTATGTCTGCTATGCTCAAAGGGTTCTGATCCCCCCCCCCATCACATCCATCGTCCCACACACACTTCCACAGCTTTGATGAGGAGTGGGCTGCATCACTGTGTGTGTGTGTGTTGGGGGGGTGGAGACAGGAAGAGTGTGTAAGTGTGTCTGTTTCGCGTAAAGATCTGAGACTTCTGGGCACAGCGGAAGTGTGTCACTACAGCTAACCCTGCTCAGCATGGACTCCACTACCACAGAGATGGGGAGACTCAGTGGAGAGAGGGATATCTGAATAGAATAGAATAGGAGCGAGAGAGAGAGAGAATTGTGAAAGAGGGAAGGGGTACAGTACAGGCCCTCATATCAAATGGGATAGGGCTACAGGGGCTCAGTCAAAGCTCAACAGGTGCTCACTCTCCCCCTTCACTCAAACATGCAGGACAGATATAAAACATTTGATTCAAATGGCTTCCACTTTCACTCAGACATAAAACAAATGACCTTTTACTTGGAACGATTTTAAAAGCACTTGACAATTATTATCATAACAATTACCTAATAGCTATAAAAACATGCTCAGCCCCCAAATATAAAATAAATGTAACATAGTAAGTAGTCAAACACACACATACAAATTCCAAATTCTCATAAAAAGTGGCAATATGACTAGGCTACACAGGATTTGCCTTCACCAGACCGCTTCTGGTGCTCTAAGCCACATATTTACATTATTTGCCTACCAATAATGATAACTTTTTAAAAGCAAATATTATGTATATTATTACAATTAAATGTGTTTAAGTTTTACAATAAAAAAAATTGACCAAAAATCTCCTCCAAACATTTGGATGCAATTTTAAAAAGAAAAACGCTCAGAAAATAGACTAACCCTGATGTTTTTTTGCTTGATGAAAAACGATTAATTTAAGAATATTTTTCTACCAAAGAATAAAAGGCCTGACAGGGTAGAATATGGTAGGCCCGCCTCTGCCTAATAAATAGGCTAATTATTTCAGAATGGTCCTTGATTTCGTATCAATAAAACGTTCAATGTCTTATATTAATCCAATTCGAATTTCACCTATTGCTTCAAATTTTCCATTTTCTTTCAAGTTTTTTAATCGTTCAAATATGCACATTTCAAAGACGTGACTTTGTAACTATTGCCTATTGATTCATTGTCTCGTCTGTTAAATTTTAGCAGCCTTCGCAGTGGGTGCAGAGGGGTGAAGGCGTCTAAAACTTCCTCGACATTTAGGCTGTCCTAAACGAACATGTTAATGGCCTTTAAGCACAATGCAAATGTTGGAAACGGGAGGTGTTATTTTAACTAACAATTGCTCCATCAGTTATCGAAAGCGTCGGCGCAGGAGAGTTTGTTTTGTTAATTGCTTGTCTTAATCCTAATTACAGTTTTGGGTGGAGCAGACTTGGGCGCGGAAAGAAGGGGTAGGCTACTTTGTATGGAAACTGTAGACTACAGACTCACCTCGACAATTTCATAGGATACACGCACTACAAAGAGAAACGATCGGACCTAGGCCAGCAGCGCCTGAGTTTGGAAATTGGGATAAGGATATCTTCCAGCGCTCCGCGACAGGAGCTTCATAGGGCGGACAGGTAAAAGAGCTTGCACCCCGCTTCGCTTCGGTCCCTGCCGTTCGATAAACAACATTGAATAGTTTACATGTATTTGCTACGTTGTTTAGTGTAGGCTAAAAGTTCGTCTTGAATTAAGACATTAGAGCAGCCGACATTATCACGTTGTCGCATTTCATTCACATTCTTCCACCTTAGGTTATTGGCATGTTGTGTATGTAGCCTATAGGCTATATAACCTGTCGCCATAAAAAAACATTATCCTAATTTCATGTTTAGCAGGCTAATTGCTTAATAGTAGGCCTACAGATAAGCTACTCCGCAACACTGCCTAACAATATTTTTTACAAATATTCACAATTGTTTGGCTAAATTAAATCATTTTCTGAAAATCCTCTTCCCATTTGTTGCAACTCCGTCTATATTAGCCTACTGATGAAAAAAAAACATTGAATTGTGTGGTCATTCAGTTAAGAATGCGATAAGGAATTGAATTGAGTCGCATTGAATGACCCTGCTATGAATCGAAAGTGATTGCATAGTATACATGACTGGAAGTTAGTTTTTTTGCGTAGCCTACAGTTCAGTCCTTTTACATTCTTTAACCCGATAAATAAGTCGGATAACAACCCGATATTTTGGACGAGTTGACCTGTTAGCCCCGTTTCGCTTCTTATCCGACAATCTCGTCTTGCACAGGTTATTCATTGTCCTGATTCGATCTTTACACCATGGCGTTCGCTAAACTGGCAAATGTGCCCGACCGGGCATTTGACAGTTTTTAACAGTTGAACACCCGCTGCGCAACGCTTTGCTTGCTGTCACGGGCACGGGGGTATGGTACATTAGCCTATATCTGTCCAGTGTAACACATACCACAACCTGACAACTACATAAACATTGTTTTTTAAGTACAGCTGTCGTGGGCGGTAGTTGGGCTATAGCAAAGGCCCTAGGATCATGTCCTATTGTTTTATGATTCGTTGCCCACTCTGTTCATAGGTGTATAAAACGTTTTTTAAAACCATGGTGTGGTTTACATATACTTATCAATGCTATCATACAAATGTCAGTAATTCGACATTTGTCCGATGACGCAGCCACGTTGGAAGGTTGTGTTATCACAAAGTGCTGTGCTCATCATTGTGTGTGCAGTAGACTTATGACTTCCCTCACATTGCCGAAAAGAGGCATGTGATTCTGGTTGTGACTGGGCGCACGTTTCGGGTTGTTTACGGGAATGCACTGTGAACCTCGGTAAACATTTACCTGCGGAAAAGGTCTGCGAGCTTAAATAGGTTTCTCTATTTAGTGGTTGAAAGTTTCATTTATAGTTTCTAGAGTTGAGTCCGTTTTGCCCAGGGTATCAGTCACACACACGCACACACATCCGTTTCTCTCTGTGAAAAACAAGAGAATCTCAGTCTTGTTACTTACACTATTATTGTCATTCTACACTATTGTTCAGTCTGAGTTAAGGCAAAATTAAGATTTCATAAATCTAATATTTGGGAAATGTGCATTTGAGTTATGAAGCAAACGTTGTAATATTTTTATTACAGGAAGTGATGAAGTCATTACATCATTTGACGTTTGTGATAGTGCCAGGCAAGCTCTATCTGGACTCGTGTTTGCTGGGCTAACTCTCACTCCTCCCTCTTTCCTTGCCTCATTGTCAGCAGTGTGTCAATGCCACTGGCCCCTGTTTCACTTGTAATGAAAAGTACAATGTAATCAGTGGCATGTGCCAAATAGACCATGATTAGCTCTTCCTCTGGGTTAAGGAGGGTGACTTGATCGTAACACACGTGTCCGCCGTGTGGACAGTCCCTCCAGATGGCTGAGGCGGGAGTGTGTGTGTGTGTGCAGCCGCGGTGGATTGGCAAGATGAGAGCTACTGCAATGCCTCAACCCCACCCTGCTCTACACTGTAGGGGGGCTTGACCTGACGCATGCCACGCGTCTACACACACAGGTCCCTCAGCCCAAACGGGATAATGGCTTGGTCTAACCCCCCCCCCCCCCAATGGTTCCTCCATTGAGGGTCTAACTCTTTCCAGAACAACACCCAAATCCACTGTGCCTCCTCCGCGCGCGCACTTTTTGAGGAAAGTTCAAACGGATACAAGCTTCGTTTGACACACACACACACACACACACCACAGGAAATGGTCAATAACAATCTTCTTGCTATGATCTTGTGAGAGGCATCCTGTAGACCGGAATTAAAACATATTGTGACAAAGGGGAGAAAATCAGTGACACTCCAGATCAACTCTCATGATAAGATCCACTGCTGTTGTGGGGAAAGTTTTGGGAAGATTGATTGTGATATTCAAACTCTCTCACAATGTGAATAACAGTCAGGGTGCTTGAATGAGAAATGGACAGTGTAGCCAGTACTTCTCTTTTTGTGACAACAAGAACATGAAAAGCAGGACCGTTAAGCTGTATCTGCTATGAAGTCAATAAAGTTTGCGTCTTGTCTCAGGGGGAACCAGGAATTTGGAATGGCTGCTAATCTCACCTGTGGTTTAGCCACCCCCACCCATTCCACCCACTCTCGTCCTCACCGCCTTTCTCTTCTTTCTTTTCATAATCCGTACCTCCTTCTGATGTGTTGGCACCACAATTATGCTGTGTGTGTTATACTCTTAGCCCTGATAGGAGCCCTCTGTAAAACTAACAGAGACAGGAGGTCCCCATGCCCTTCTTTGTGTGCCCCCCCCCTCTCCTCCAGGCATGCAGGCCACATTAAATACCCTCCTCGGCCTGCGCATAAACAAAAAGAGCCATTTGACTTCAGAGCAGAGGGACCCCCTCCCTACCCCCCCCCCCCCCCCCCCCCCCCCCCCCCCCCCAGCCTCAGGCCTGCCTGCGCCCCCTCCTTCCTTTACAGTTTAAGCAGAGTGAGGGATGAGGAGAGGGGAAAGGGATCAGGAGAGCCTACTGGGCCCAGATTGTTCCTAGCCAGCAAGCGGGTAGGGATGTACCACGTGACTTTCAAAAGGGATAAGATGTTATTTTCCCTCTTTTTTTTGTTTAGTTGAAATCTTAACTTGTTTTTCTGGAGGGAGGGAGATGTTTTTTTCGGTAGGGGTTGGTCGCTACAGAGCATGATCATGTAGACCAGCTGGGGTGCAGATCGTGTGTGTTTGGGGCCGGTGGGTCGTCTGTTGGCAGGAAGGAGTAGGCAGCGAGTGATGTGGTCAACTCTCTGTCACCAGTGGGAGGGGAGAAGGAAAGGAAGAGGGAGGGATTGAAGACCCGGTTATGTCCTTTCTTTCTCTCCTCCCCTGCCTCATGTTTTATGTTCTTCATTATCATTCTTCATTAGCCCTCGCTCCACTCCGCCCCACTCAAGACTAATGTCAATCAAGAGGGGGAGAGTAGGGGATTTCCAGTTGAATTCCAGGACATGGTTGCTTGCTTTGAGTGGGCTTTGCTATGAGGATCTGATATACAGACCACGGATGGAGAAAAAGAGGACTAGATGGAGGAGGAGAGACAGTGTTGTATTTAACCAGGGTCAGCAAGCCCTGGTCTTTTTATGCCTCAGTTTATTACCAGAGGCAGAGAGGGAGAGAGGGATGTGTTGGTGAGACTGAGCCATGAGGTGAGTCCAGTGTCGCCCTCTAGAGGGTGTGTATCTGTGTGTGTGAGAGGAACGTCTGTCCGCAGTTCTGTGCTGGGTAAACAGTATAGGGGCATTGAGTCACTGTCACAGGATGTCCTCCTTCTACATTAAGACTCATAAACACCCCCCCCCCCCTCCCCCAATCTGTGTGTTTGTGGGGGGTTGTTGATATATAATAGTTGCACTGTTACACAACAATCACCTATGTTGAGGGAATATGTTTTTGAGACTTTGATTTGGAACTGGCAACCTTTTCTAATGTATTAAAGTTTTTCGAAGACTGCAGGAGAATGTTTGAATTTATGTTCAGGTGTGTGATGGTACTTTTATGTTCCAATCGATATTGTTGTGTGTTTGTTTTTGTGTGGAGCAGCAAGAGCTCATGCCTCAGGTGAAAGCGCCTGCTATTTCCATAGGGCATTGTGCGTTTGCCACTGCTACCCTGAATGAGCTGCAAGTGATCGTGTTCCTCATGGTGGTGGGCGGTCCTTGAGAGGGGGAGTGGAGACCGAATGAGGGCGGGACCACTGAGTGAATCAACATCTCCCTCACTTGTCAAGGGGCAGTCAGTTAAACAGAAGGCACTCACTGGAGCAGACACACGCACTCACACACAGCACTCACACTCTGGAATAGTGCTTGGATCAGAGGGGGAGAGGGTGAACTGCACCTGTCCCACGTGCGCACACACACACACAGGTGATAGATCATTCGGCCCTATGTGTGGCTGGGACCAAAGCTTCTCGGTGAGTACGCTACTGAACCCTAGTCAATGGAGGAAGAGTCTTGTCGAAATAAAAAAAAATGTATATTATTATTTTGGTACTTTCACTTTATTTTAAGGAAATATTTACTACATTTTTTCCTAAATTATATTATTAGTTTTGAGGATTTTAATTTAAAGTTGTGTATTACATTTGTTTTGCTTGTAATAAGAATTGAACAAAGACTTTTCTAAATGAATCCAGTGACAACAAATATGAAGGTTTATTTTATGACTTATTTATATAAGTCATAAGGGTTTCTCCTTGTTTGTCTGGCCACTCCATTATGCAATGAGTTTGTTAAACTTTAAATATTCTATTACACAATATATTGAAATGCAATCATTTTGAGTATTGAGATGGTTTAAATTGTTAAAAGCTTATTGTAGTTTGTCCACTTCAGCAGAATTATTTTAATTATTAAAATTCTAGAAATTGTCATTGGTTATAGCGTGCTTAAATTTGAAACTTGTATTTCCAAAGTCTGTTTTTAAACGATATCAGTAGTGTTTATCGAATATTTGAACAAAAGTGTGTGTGTGTGTGTGTGTGTGTGTGTGTGTGTGTGTGTGGGGGGGGGGGGGGGGGGGGGGGGGGGGGATATAAATCAGTTGCTTTTGGCCAGGTTCTCAGTTTCAGTATTAGTTTTGCACAGCTGTCATAGAAAGATGTCTTTATTAGCAGGAACAGATTTTGACTAGTGTTTGGTATTATATTTATCTATATATTTAAATCCCTTTAAAGGATATTCATGAAATCAATGTCCAATAGATAATATCACAATATTAAATAGTTTGAAAGGATCTACTCTAAATTGAAATGGAATATCCTAGTTTGTTGTATTATAATTTCATGTATGTAATTATTTGGGATATTGCTTGTCGTACAGTTTGTTTTAAAGAAATGTTGGAAAAGCGATTTGTTCTGTTACTCTTCCAGAAGTTCATTAATTACACTAGTCTCCTAGGAACCTGTTTTGTTGGCTTGAGTGAATGTTGAGTATAGGGTCATGTTGAATTTGGTCAAGGTTTGGGGAATTTTGTCAAGGTTTTAGTTGTGATTTAGTTTTGGAGATTGTTGGAGGGTCAAGTAGATTTCTGGTGTGGGTTATGGTACGTTTTTTCTGAATTATGTGAGTGAGTGACGGCGTATCAGGTTGCATTTCAGTCTATCATCGGCCTTGAAATTTGACAATCTGTGACATACGATCATTTATTCTACGTACACTGTTTGTTTTTTTGTGTGTGAGATGGTCTTGGGTGGGGAGCGTTTGAAGTTTGTTTGTGCTGCTGTGGCCCCTCAAATGGAAAAGTTTGGCGCTCCCTCCCGACTGTCCCACACACACTTGGGGATGATTTGCCGGTTCCGCTACTCTGCTTCCAATTTTAGCTCCATTCAGACCCAGACAGGATTTCCTTCCTCCGCCTTCCCCTGTTTGACTCTTTTTCCACCCTGGGGATGGAGAGGGACAGTGAGAGAGCATTAGGAAGAGGGGGATTAAGATACTGATGTTGACAGTTTGACAAGGAGGGAGCATGAAGAAGGGTAGGTTGGACAGAATGGGAGAAGGGTACAGCGGGAATGGAGAAGGGTAGGTTGGACAGAGTGGGAGAAGGGTACAGGGGGAATGAAGAGGGTGAGGGAGGGTAGAGAGACCGGGGGTGGGGGGAGCGTGGCTGGCCCTGACCTTATGCCAACTTACATAGCCCACAGAAAGGACTCACAGCTTGGCTGCCATTGACCAATGACTTTTGCAGATAGGTTGACCAATCTGTCTTGCCCTGAGACACTAGCCAGATCAGCATACAGTATATAACACATACATACTCTTGGGTCACAACTCATCTGTAATAAAACATTCATAGACTTTTCACTCTGGATTCAATATGTTTTTATGTAACTTATTTGAATAGTTGATGGTTTCCTGTGATTGAGTGTTTCCCTCTAAGTAGAGAGTAGTGGGGATCAGACTGTCCTGGGCTGGAGGCTAGTGGGGTCGGTCGACTGTGGCTCTTGTTCCCACAGAGAGAGCACAGACACTGTCTGCTTAGTCAGCCAGTCTCAAAGGAACTCGCCACTCACTGACTCATACTGGATAATAACGCTCCCCCCTTTTTTCTCCCTCTTGTCTTTCTGTTCTCTTTATCTCATCTCTCCCCTTCTACATTTTCTCCTTCTTCTCTCCATCTGTCTCTCTTGATCTTTTTTTTCCTCACTCGCTCTCCCTTTCTCAGGCTACCTCTCATAGCTCGGCCATGTTGACTACTGAGGGGGCCCACACCGTAGAGCACGACGTCGTCAAAATGGACACGGAAACTCAGATGGGCACAGGATCCAAAATGGCCACCGACACAGACTCTAAGATGGAGGAGGCGGACATGATGAAGTGGACGGAGGCAGAGTTTGAGGAGAAGTGTACCTACATCGTCAAGGATACTCCGCGGGAGGCAGGAACGGAGAGCGAGGGGTTAACGAGAGCAGAGGCCTCGTTGCCTCGTAACCTGGCCTTCAAACAACTAGCGGAATCCAAAGAGGTAGGAGGACACGTGTGTGTGTGTGTGTGTGTGTGTGTGTGTGTGTGTGTATACATACATGCATACATACATAAATACACACACCGTCTGTAAACCCATATGCCCCCCCCAAACTCGCATGACTGCACTTTAGGTAAAATATGACAGCAGCAGAAATGTCAGCCAGGGGAAATTGTGGTGAGGAGCGTGTCTCGTTGTAAAAGATCGCACACTGGAGCACGGCGACGACCTGTATGTGTTGTAGGAGCGGTGTGTAAGCCCAGTGTGGAGGGGAATTCACACACACTCTCTGAGGTGTGATGCAGGTTGCTACAGAGCCTCCGCAGTGAGAAATGAGCTCCCACCCATCCATGAAGAGTCATTAATCATACTTAGCCCTGCTGTTGACAGGCGCTTCATCAACACATCCTGATAACCATTTTCCATACCTGTCTCTGTGTGTCTATCCCTCGATGTTCTCACACTTTGTTGCGCTGTCTCTTCTATCCCCTAGAGGGCGCACTAGTCAGTCCTACACTAGACCAGACCCAACTCTCCCTACCTACATACGTACCTGTCCAACTCTGTCCAAATATCACCTTCTTCACAACCCGAACTGATCCCCAGTCTAACTGTTGAACACTGTAGAATATGTGTGAGGGGTCACGAGGTTAGGTGGGGGAGCGTGTTGCGTTTTGTGGTTTTAACCTAATCAAGACCGCATGATTTGGTTGCAATTAATAGATTTTCTCGTCATTGCTCATCTGTTTCTTATCACCCTGTTTGTGTGAGAATGAGTGTTTCCCACCACGTTTGTTTACGACCTGATACGGTATCAGTCAATATTTATCACCTTCACAGAAGGGACCACTAAGATTGATAGAAAATGAGAGGATGTGGAAAGAATATCGCATTTACCAGTGATCAAAGGATATTGACTTAGTCATTTAGAGAGCATTGTAAAGTCAGTTAATAAGTTATCCTCAAAACACCCCTAATCTTGAGACATGGTCTGGCCCTGGGGTGGAAATGGGAAGGGGGATTTCCCAATCCTTTTAGGGGGTGGGTGTTTTGTGTAGGATATGCATGAAGAGGGAAAGGGGGTGTGTGTGTGTGCGTGTGTGTGCGAGCGAGCGCGTGCAAGTGTAGACTGTGTGTAGGGGGTTTGGTGAATACATCAGAGTTTATCATGGTTAGGCGATAAGCTGAACGTCTAGGTTTGATAATCCCTCAGTTTCAGACGGATGCACTTCCCTTGCTGTTCTTCCTCCCTCCCATTTCAAGTTATTTTTTCTTTCTATTTTTAATGAAAATTGTTTTGCAAGGAACAAAAGCGCTTCAATATCAGGTGTGGATATCTTCCTCTAAGGCGAACAGTCTATTTAGATAATGAGTTGTTTTGATGTGGTAGGGTGTGTTGTGTGGTTAGGAGAGTGGGTGTCAGAGGGAGTGGCCCTGTGGTCAATTAGAAAGGAACAGAGAAGGTGAGGAGGGTGAGATGCTTTGTGTCACAACCTGGGTGAGATAGAGGAAACTCTTTCCCTCAGGGTGTCTAACTCTTCCTGTTGGCACTGGATAAGGGTTAGGTGTGTGTTTGCTTATGTTCACACACTTCAAACACACGGCAAATGTGGCTTGAAGAAAAAGTGTGACTGTCCAATTCCCACCTTAGGCCACAGATTCTTTCTAGTACAGAGTAGTAATTAAACACACAGAGAGGGAGGCAGCCTTGTTTGTTGATTTGATCATGATGGGTTCTTCCGGCTGTCTTCATGTGAAGACTGTGACCTCCTGGCAGGATGTGATAACGTAAATCGTCTAACCACAGAACACACACACTTCAACTAATGGTCTTTATCGCTGTCCTGTAGGTGATTGGAGTGGCCAGCAGAGAGTACATCCCCAAAGGAACACGCTTCGGCCCCTTGGTGGGTCAGATTTACACTGCAGACAGTGTCCCCAAAGACGCCAACAGGAAGTACTTCTGGAGGGTGAGTGGTTTTCCCTCCTGTCCACTAACACACACACACACACACACACACACACACAGTGAGCGCTTCACTTTCAGTAAAAGACAGCCACAGAGGAAGAAAAACAATCATAGGTCATTTCCTGTTCCACTGACTGACTGAGTGTGACGTCACGGCCAGGGTCTCTGCATTCTGAAGAAGTTTGTGTGTGGAGACAGAAGGGGTTTTCTCTCTAATCATTCTGAGACTAAGGCTCTCCACTGTGTGTGGTACATCCTGTGTGTATGCAGTTTTTATACACATACTTGTCTCGGACACACACCCTCAACACCTATTTCATCATGATATATCTGTTGGGTGAAGCCTGCTGTTCAGTAGTGGTTGTCTGATCAGTAAGTGTGGCAGCTAGTACAGTAAGAACTGTAGTGGAACAATGGAGTAATATGTCCATTTTACACTGTACACAGAAACAGTGCTTCAGTGTCACTTCCAGGAACAATTACAATGTAGCACTCTTTCCACCCCCCCCCCCCACACACACACACACACACACACACACACACACACACACACACACAGAGGCACTCACCTAGATTCAACAACATCCCAAAGCAATGTGTTCTATTCATGTCCCTTGCTCAGGCAAGCCACAACAACACAAAGTTATAGGCCTCTCTCTCGATGATGTTGATGGCCACAATCAGAAAGGAGAGAGACTGGTCTATGAGTGGGGAAAGATTCAGAATGAGTGTCGTTGACATTGTCGGCGTGACGTATCTTCTGACTCAACTCTTTTAGACGTGTATAAGAGGGGAGAGGCTCCTACTCGCTGTCTCACCATCTCTGTCTGTATAACTGGCTATAAGGTCTGGAGTGTAGGAGGGGAGAGATTTAATGAGTCTACACTTGAATGATATTACACTCGCGCTGCTGAAAATATGATTTGTCGACATATTTAGTCGTTACTCAGCACAGTTTTTCTGGAACTTGCCATTGAGACTTCCTTGCCCGTTAACCTTTGACCATTTTCTTACTCTCCGTCCCCTCAGATCTACTCGGAGGGCGACTTCCACCACTTTGTGGACGGCCTGGACGAGGAGTGGTCTAACTGGATGCGCTACGTCAACCCGGCCCACTCAGCGGGGGAGCAGAACCTGGCGGCGTGCCAGAATGGCACGAACATCTACTTCTACACGGTGAGGGCCATCCCCCCTGGCAACGAGCTGCTGGTGTGGTACTGCCCAGAGTTCGCTCACCGCCTCCACTACCCGCCCTCTGGAGAGCTCATGATGCAGAAACTCAGTAAGACCTTTCATATGAAACCTTATTACATGGATGTTATACCATAGTAATAACACTGTAAACTGTCAGATATATAATGATGATCATATACTGTATGCAATGATTTATTACATAGTAATAACACTGTATCCTTGGAAGTATAGTGTACTATTGGTGTTATGTTGATTAACTTTCCATGGTCATCTTGAGTGTGAGTTGTTTTTATTTAGCACCTTCCTGCTCAGTGTTGGTGTGCGTCGTGAGAGTGTATATTTGTGAGAGCCTGACAGTGTTTCTGAGGGGAGCCACGTCTCCTTCCTCTCTGAACATCAGCCTGGCATTACCACACACAGACCCTCAACCTTTCATCTCTGTCAGCGCCACCATTGCATGTGTGTGTGGTCACTCTGGTCATAAATAAAGTCAATCGGCTAAATGCAAATATGAGTAAGTGTGTGAGGAAGCAAAAAAAAAAATGTGATGGATTGGAGGGAAAAAAAGAGTGAGAGAGAGAGCGCCAGACAGAGTAGGGATGGAAGGAGCCAGCATTCTGCCTCCAGGTGTAGTAGGTAGTGACTACAGTTCCCCGGGAGATGCACATCTCCTGGGGCAGAGAGACACAGGGGCCTGGGCGGCCTCATGGTACTGGCCCCTAATCTTTCTCTATGGCCCCTATAATTAAACCACCCCACTACTGCAGGGGTCCCTGTTGACCTGGGAATGACATCATACTCACCTCTTTCTGTTTTTCTTCTCTCTGTCTCGGTCTATCTCTCTCCCTGTGTCTTTCTCCATTAACCCAGTCATAGTAGAACCAGACGTGTGTGTTGGTTATGTGTGAGTCAGCAGAACTGGCTGGTCTGAAATGACTGAACTCAAGCTCTTCTCCCACTCGCTCTCCCTCTTTGTGTGACAGCTGTTTTTTTTTCTCCATATTTGAGAGTGTGTGTGACAATCAATGACAATAAGTTTTGCACAGACATATGGCACCTGTTAGCATTTCCTGTTCTAAATGTGTGTTCGTTCAAACGCATACTATCCTACAGACACCCCCTCTCCCTTGCATGCAAGCACACACATACCCAGAGAGTTATTTCATTCCAACACACTCACTCTTTTAATCTCAAAAGTGTGCGCGCACACGTGCCCCTGTGCGTGTTTGTGTGTGACGGGCTGACGGCTCCTTGGCATTCTCCCTAATTTATTTGGCACTTTAAAAGTGGAGAGAAAGAGAAAAGGGAGGGAGGAGAGGAAGAAAAGCGTCTCCTCTATTGACTACTTGAACTTCCTGGCGGCGGGACTGTGCTGACAGATTGATATCTCAAGATGGCCACCCTGTTTGTTTTCTGTAAGAAAGGAGGGGAAAGAGGAGGGCTGGGAGTGGTGTTATCTGAGGGGGAGGACAGGGAGGAGGAAAGGGGGGGGGGCACTGATAACCTCTGTTTACATACTGCCGCAGTAGTGGTGTGGGGGTCACTGTGTTGGTTGAAAGTCTGTCGAGTAATTCTGAGTGCTGGAAAGCTTAATGTATATACACGTTAGTGGACACACACACACAGATTCGTGAACATCTAGTAAAGGTTCAATGAGTAGTAAATGGATGGGATTGACGTCGGCTCTAAATCCCAACTCTGATGGAGGTTTAACAGGTGAGGATGTGCTAACCGACATGCAGAGGCGTTTAGCGTGTGTAGCCTGGAAGCGACAAAGGCCTCTTTGTCATGTGTGTGTGTGAGAGAGACAGGGGGAGAGAGTCAGGAGGAGAGGGCAGGTTGAGGCCAAACTTTGGAGAGGAAACTTTCAATCAGCCCTGCCCCATTTGGATTTTATCTTGATTTTTATCTGCCCCCAGACCACCTCCTCTACACACCACACACACACACACACACACACACACACACACACACACCCTGCCCAGAGGCAGCCGTCACGCCTCACTTCCTGTCTTTTAGCCCCCCATGATCGTTCGTCAAATCTGTCGCTCTAATTGGACCACTGGGTTACTGTGTTCCTAACCCCTCCTCCCCCCTCACACTCTACAGCTGAAAGATCATTATTTCTCCTAAGCTAAAGACATGTCTAGATAAGTTTTTCTTCCTGTGGGCACTTTAAAATGCTCCTGACACCAAGTCAAAGGGAAACGTGGTCTTCAGTCAGAGGGAGAACAGTGTCTGACCTCTCTCTCTCTCTCTCAACCCTCTACAGAGCAGTCTCTGCTGGAAGCCAAGCAGCAGGCCAGTGAGGAGCATGTCAGCAGCAGCAGTGCCCCAGTCAAGATAGAACACAGTGTCTCCTCCATCCTCAGGGGCCCCACCACCTCCAGCAAGAGGGAGCCCAGCCGGCCACTGGCCACGCGACCCCGCTGTGCTGACAGCCCCGAGCGACCTCTGTACCCCCGTGCCCTCTACCCCCCATTCCGCCCCCACCCTCATCTGACTGAAGAGTTCCTGAGTCGTAAGACCAGCCCGGTACAGTTTGGTTACACAGCGATCAGATCACCAGGCAACCAGTCGTCAGCGACCCCAAGTCCGTCGGCGCGGAGCAGTCCAGAGAGTAGCCCCCACGGTAGCCCCGCAGCTCCCCAACCCACACCCCCATCCTCTTTTTACTCCCAAGGTTTGGGTCCTTTCCCAGGCTACTCTCCACCAGCCGCCCCCCTTTCCTCACCCTTCTACCCTCCCGGCCCCCACTACTCCCGCTACATGCTACCTCACCACTACCCACTACCTGGGGGTGGGGTGCCCACTGTTGGGGGCATGTTTCCAAGAATGTACCCTCTCTTCAGCAGCCTGCTGCCCTCCCACATGCCCCTGCTGCCTGGGGAGGCGGGGAGAAGGTTCTTACTGCCTGACTCCTCCCACCCCTCATTCTCCACCCACAGGGACTTCCTCCACTCCGCCCCCACCAGTGCCTTTTTGGCCGCCACCACCCTCAAGGACAAGGCCGGCACCCACTACCCCAATCACCCCTACCCTGGCCATGCTCATCCTCACCCACACGGGCACCTCCACGCCCCCACCAGCGGCTCCCCTACAGCGGGCACGGCAGCCCCTAGCGAGCGTGTGCCCACCAAGCCTACCTCAGCCCTGCTGGGCAGTGTCAGCGGCCGGCAAGAGGAGGAGGCCATGAACCTGAGCAAGATGAAGCGTGGTGGTGGCTCTACAGGCTACAAGACCCTGCCTTACCCACTCAAGAAGCAGAACGGCAAGATCAAGTACGAGTGTAACGTCTGCAGCAAGACCTTCGGCCAACTCTCTAACCTCAAGGTGAGACTGGAGACATTCTGTTCGCTCACTTCATTCCATGCAGCCAGACTACTTTGTGTTCCCTTGCATTGAACCCAACTGACGTATCATTGTGTCCTTGCTGTGTTTAGGTGCACTTGCGTGTCCACAGCGGTGAGCGGCCCTTTAAGTGTTCGACCTGCAGTAAGGGCTTCACCCAGCTGGCCCACCTGCAGAAACACTTCCTGGTGCACACTGGAGAGAAGCCCCATGAGTGCTCGGTAAAGACCACCACAAATTCTATGCTAGCCGGCAAGTCTATTAAGCTAGCTAGCTGCAGCATATACATAAGCAATGCTGAACTTCCTCGTCTAACCCTTCACTTGTCCTCTTTCCCCCCAGGTGTGCCATAAGCGCTTCAGCAGCACCAGCAACCTAAAGACCCACCTGCGCCTCCACTCGGGTGAGAAGCCCTACTCGTGCAAGCTCTGCCCTGCCAAGTTCACCCAGTTTGTCCACCTCAAGCTGCACAAGCGCCTTCACTCCCGCGAGCGGCCACACAAGTGCCCCCACTGCCACCGCCACTACATTCACCTGTGCAGCCTGCGGCTACACCTGAAGGGCTACTGTCTGGCTGCCGTCACCTCCTCAGGTGGCCCCTCCCCCAGCCCCTCCACCCAGGAAGAGCTCCAGCGCATCAATGAGGAGATTGAGCGCTTCGACATGAGCGACCACGCTGAGAGGCTGGACCAGCTCCAGGGAGGGGTTGAGGTCGAGGCTGTCCTGGAGAAGCAGGTCCTGGGGATGCTGTGGAGGGAGATGGACCTCAAGACCTCCGGCTACCACCACCACAAGGGCGGCGCAAGCGAACTCCAGTCTACAGGTTGCGGCCTGTACAATTCAGTCAATGAGACGTCGGTTATCAAACTGCGCCGAAGCAGTCCGCTTCTTCCTTCCAACGTCACGATCAAGCAGGAGTCCGAGGAACAGGCTTGAGCTCACCGTTTGAAGGACGTTGAGTCGGACTGTGGCTCTGAGAACTTGGTTAGCAGGAGCAACGAGTGTAAATATATTTTTGATGGTTGTAGCGACTGGGGTTTTCAAACTTTCAGGGACTTCTGTACTCAGGGCTCCAAGAGACACTGTCCCCAGACTACTAAACTGTTCCACTGTGTCCTACACTTAAGACAGGACAATCATCCACCCTGGATTTCATATAATTATTATTACTATTATTTGTCTATTTTCCAAGTGTTATTTTTTGTTCAATTTGTTATATAACCTCCTTAATTTATTATGCAATTATTTTGTCTTCAAAAAGCAATATGTGGAAGTGATGTTGACAATGACCAGGTAATTCATTGTAATTTACTGTTTTTGTTTTTCTGGTTTTGATTTCATCCTGGGGCCATTTCTTTGTATATACTTTCTCTCTCTCTGCCTGTATCTGTCCTGTGTGACCTGTTGAGAAGCAGGGGTGCCCACTTCTCTTTTTTTATTTTATTTAAACAATATAGCAGGTTAAAAAAGGGTCAAAGGTCACAACTTTGTTTTGCCAAAGGTGAACACGAACTGTTGATTAGAAAGAAAAGGTGTTGCTTGACCTTCTGACCCTTCCAGCAAGCGTCCCTATGTCCACGCTCATCCTGAGCTCTACAAAAAAGGGCTTTTTGTTTGTTTGTATATTTTCAACAACAGTTACCTCAATGTGTGTATGATTGTATGCCTGTGAGTAAGAGTGTGAGTATGTGTGTGTCTGTTCAGAGGGAAACTGAAGGCAAGTGTGTTTCTATTTATTGCTTTTGCTACTTGAAGACTCCAAAATGAACTGGAGTGCAGCTCCACATGATCCAAAGTGCAGAGAAGTCTGCTCAATATGTAGCATATAAAGACTGTGTCTGGGAATTCCCCCCCCGCCCACAGTCCAAGGGAACTTCAAAACACTGTCAATAGCAAAAGGGGACCAAGTAAACCTTCTCAAATGGGATTTGTCAGATTCGAGGCGAGTAACCAAAGTTTACTTGGCTTTAGTTTCAAACGCACCAAAAAGAAGAGACATTTAAAGAATCGAAAAGAAGACCAAGAGTACTGTTTGTCTGTGATGAAGTGTTAGCTCTTTAGCTGTGGTTTTGTAGTTTTTGTTTTGTTTGAGAAAAATGTATCCCCCTTCTCATTCTTAAATGGCACAGACCAAAGCACCTCGGCCTTCTTATGCACTGGCCCCTCCCCTTTATGACTTAATTGCCGGTGCTCCTCCTACTATTCAATATGATTGGACTGTTTATAATGGCTGTAAGATGACATATGGTTTGTCTCCATAGCAACTGACCCCATGCCGGTGAACTGGAAGCAGTTGCACATCAGTCCCCATTCTCTTTTTTTCTCTCTCCCTCCAACCCTAAAGTATGACCAAAGCGTCCCCTTTCATCTTTAGCCCTAGAGGAGAGAAATTGAAAAAAAAATACTGTCTCTGTTTACATAGTTATTTATGTGCAAAATGTAAATTTATGATAAATGTCCACAGTTCCAATCTGACTCTTTGTGTGTGAGTTTTTATCTGCCTCCTGTTGTGGGTATTGTGCTTTAGGAGAAGCAGCTAGCAGACCATTAGGGTCTCCATATTCTATGGCTTCTGGTAGATCATGTTGCTTCCACCTCTCATGTAGCCCCAGATCAGTGATCATGGAGGAAAGGACAGGAGAGGTAGCTAGTTAACTAATGAGGCACCACTTTGCCTCGGACAATATGAGGCATCATCAAAGTGGTAAGCATGCCTTTTTGGTTTAGATGAAGACACTGGAAGAATTTCCAAGGGATGGAATTAATGGAGAATAGTGTATTTAGAAGACACACAAACCTTTCATTGACCTCAACACAAGATTTCTATGAATGTTCTAGTCATGCATGGTCGGTATGTAGTAAAGAGGACTGAAGGTGTGTCCATTTAAAAAAAAAAAAGAAAAAAGTTTGTTTATTGCGTGCTGTGCTAAACTAAAAGACAGGAAAAGGAAATAAGAGTACATTTGGAACACATCCCCCTACCCCACGGCAATAGTAAATGTGGTCGGTCTTTTATCCTCAGTTTATCCTGCACCATTTCCTCATGAGCGTCTGCTCATTGAAAAAGTGAATAATTCAGTACAGACTGCAGGCTCTGTACAATCAAACCCACAGTGTAGTATACACAGCAGCATAACATACCTGTTTTCCTCCTGGTCAAGTAAAACAGAATGGTTTTGGGCAGTGTAAAAATACTAGACATCACCTAACTCTGGTTTCAGAGTAAGGCACGTACAGGTAACTGCCAAAATAAAGGAAACCCCAACATAAAGGGGTTGAGTGGACCTAAACCATAAGATCCGCTAGAACCCTCGTTTACTTGTTTCCTTTATTTTGGCAGTTGCCTGTATGTAGACCTACAAGGCACAATCATGAACAAGCTCTATTATAATGTAAACGTTAAGCTAGCTAGCACAGCTGAGCTATTCATGTTTCTGACCTAGCATTTATTTGGTTTATTTCAAGACTAGCTGGAAGGTAGCCATTACCATTTGCCTATAAACTTGCTCCTGTTTGTGAATCTTCTGCATTAGCAAACAAGAACTGTCGTCTGAGTTTGTAGCGTAGCCTACATGCTCTTTGTCAAACCGAAAACATCCTGTGCTCTCACCTTCTGACTCAATGGTTTTCGCTTTAACGTAGCATGGGCTATTTGCTCTCTCTCCAACATCCTATTATTACTATCAGGGAAACTGAACAATCAGATGTTGACACAGCAAGTTCCACTGCCCCAGCTAGCATGACTTAGGGATGGTACTTTTTTTGACTGACTGAGTGGGTGAAAACAGACTTACTGGGCTTCCCTAAACCTAACTGGGGACCTCGCCTCAACTGGTTGGTAATGTGAGTAACACGTTATTGGTTTATGGTGTTGTCGAACATTGTGAAATTAAATACTTTTTGGTGGAGTCACCCTTGAGACACGCAAACATTGGTGCTATTCATGTTCCTAAACGAACATGGGATATAAATCTCTTAAACTCAGTTGGCAACATGTTGCCTCAAAACAGTATGGCTCTGGACCTTACAACTCTCCCTCTCTTTCACTGTCACAGACACACACACTCTGGCTGTGTGACAGAGGAGTAAATAAAGCTAAGCGATAGTTTACACACAAAAGTGTCAGTTGTATTTAGCATCTCCATCTGCAAGTTAATGTTCTCTCCACAAGACTCTTTCGTTATGTGTGTCTTAGTTTCTATCAATGAAACCGTAGACAAAACAGACCCGCCGACACACACGTATACGCACACAACGAAATACCAACTTGTGAGTTCCCTTCCAGGCTGACGCCATCGATGAGGATGTTTCCGGAAAACAAACCCTAGCTTTGCCATAAATATACTGTAACAAGGACAGCATTACGCAAGCAGAAGGGGGGGGGGGTCATCAAACTCAATGGGATGTGATACATCTCTCTCTGCCTCATAGAACTTCTCGAACCTGTCCCCTTTAGCCCATCTTGACAGGAAGTCGACCCCATTTTAGGACAAAAACAGAAACCAGATGAGGACCAGATGAGGACCAGAAGAGGCGAGCCGTAGTTACAGATAAGGACCAGAACACATGGTGACCGGGTCATATGGACCGCAGAGAAGGGAGAAATTATGAGCAGTACAGTACAGTTGGTCACTTGAACACATGGACATACCGCTGTGCAACTAGCATCTGGGAACCAAGGGGAACTGTGGTTGAATACAAAGGAGCAGCAAATGAAGCTCATCTGTCCCAATGAAGCTAGAGGCTGAACAAAGATGGCTACAGTGATGTAGTGCTGAGTCACCGCCATTGTGCATAGGTGGCATGCATCTGCATATGTGTACAAGTATGTGAGTGTGTGACTGTGCGAGGTGCAGATTTATCACAGATGTATATATTTAACCTTTATTTAACTAGGCAAGTCAGTTAAGAACAAATTCTTATCTACAATGATGGCCTACCCCGGCCAAACCCTCCCCTAACCCAGACGACACTGGGCCAATTGTGCGCCGCCCTGTGGGATACACCAGGCTTGAAAATATTTGCTGAGTAACTTTCTCTTGCTGAGACACCCAAAAAACTGAATTTATATGAATTAACATCTTTACATAATCATGAGAAAGGAATCTTCTAGTCCCTTATGGGACTAGTGGCCCACAGATTTCCACAGTGTTGTCATCGGCCCTATCCAGATGACACAGATGGAGTAAGGATGGGAAGGGGAGTGAGTTGTTCGGGCATTATAGCAATTAGTGTTCTGCTGTGTGAATTTACGAGCCACGTGTGAAGCCCTCCGATTAAGAATTATGATTACCTTCCCTCGCTTCCTGCCACCACACACCGCTCCTTTTGTCTCCCTCCCTCGATCCTGGCTCAGAACCTGTATGTGACACACACACACACTCTCTCTCTTTCTCTCTCCATACCACATCATATGCACATATGCAAACAATATCCTTGCTACTTCAATGAGAGAGGTTATGTATTATGTGTGACTGTAACTGTGTGTGAAGGGGGCTTATAGCTGGTGCTATATATCAATGTGGGTGAATGTACTGTGAGCATGTGTTGGTTCTGTGAGCAGGGCCTAAAATTAACACACGCCACCTGCCAAATGCAGGTAGATTTTGGCATTGGTGGGTAAAAATGTCTATTTCACCAGCCAAGTTGGAGGGTGGTGGTCAGGGCTCCAGTGTGAGCATTTCAATCGCATTTGTGAATATAAATAGTAAATGATGATCACATTTATAGCTAAATAAATGTTGCAGTAGTTGTTTTAAAAGTATTTATTCTGTTTTGTTAAATTTCATAGCTGGTAAATTAATTGCACAAAGTCAAAGAACTACGATCCAGCTGATTCAAATAATCAAAGCATGATGACTAGTTGGTTATTTGAATCAGCTGTGTAGAGCAAAAACGAAAAGGGGGGGGGGTCCGAGCTGGACCGACTGTGGGAAACTCTGCTTTTGCTTATCCCACCTCGCGCTGCAACACTGCCTGGCTGGGGCATAAAAATTGGTCTAATTTACTTGGAACGCACGTCAACTGAAAGAATACTTTGTTCTTGTGTTTCTTGGCTATTTACATTGTTTTGTTCACAAGCCACGTTGTTTTTAAATGTTTGCGTTTCAACTGCTAAAGAGAAGACAACGCAACTATTAGTCAGATTCTCAATCTCACAGGTACATGAATCTCAAATCACGTTACCACGTTAATCTCCCACCTTTTCTGTTCGATTTTTTTTCTTGTTCAAAATAACGTTAATGAAAATATGTAATTCATTGTTATTTTAATATGTTGGTAATAGTTTTGTAAAAGCAATTAGGCAAGCGAGGCAGTGCTCTATCATGAATATAGTCACATGCAGATGAAGCTGTTCGGCCCGACGCGATAGACAAGAGCCAGTCAACCCATCTACCTGCGACTGTATTTATGATACAGAACCACCTCTTGTTCCCCAAGGCTTAATTATCCACCTCATTTTCGAAAGGTGCAATAGGCACAGCCAAACAACGGAAGTGATGTATTTTATGTTTTATTAACAAACAAATATCGACACGTTTTAATTGCCTTTTTGTTTTTCATTTTAGTTCAAGTAGTGCAATACTGTTTAAATGTATTTATAAAGTGAACAAAGTTAGGTTTTGAATTAGGTCATTTACATTTGTTTAAGGGGTAGGTGAACATTTTTGTCTCATCTGTGATATTTATAGGCTCAGGTCACAAAAAATGATATGAAATTAAACAATATACCACATTAATTTTCATTAGTAATACATTTATTGTTTTAGAAACATTACAAAGCATGCTCATCCGTGTTCTTGTTTTATTGGTGCAATTATTGTTGAAAACATTTTTATTTTGGCTGGTAAAAAATCTGAGTGGCTGGTAGATTTTTAAAATCTACCTAACACAGTGGCTGGTGGACCAAAAAGTGAATTTTAGGCCCTGTTTGAGTGCATTTTACAAAACTTTTCATGTACTCAGATGGGCCGGAGAAAAAGTCCCAATGGACTAAATATAAATATTTACATCATTGCATTTTGTTTATTTCAGGAAGTATTTCAAAAATACTGTAAACAGTAGGGGTGAAATGGTTCACAAAACTCACAGTTCGGTACGGTTTCGATACATCGACAAAATAAATGCCTGAGAAATATGTAATTTGTATTTAGATTTTCCATGTATTATAATAGTAAACAGGGTAGCTTGAATTCTCAGGAGCATATGGAAACAAAGGGACAACAAAAAACAACAGTGCCTGTCTTATAACAGGAAAAAAAATAGTCATTTAAAACAGAACTTCAACAACAGTGCATAGTCCAGCAGCATATATCAATATTAAGTTACATAGCAGTGCCTTAAACAAAATAGGACCACTTGAGACTGATTACTTGAAAAAAAATGAAATGTAATCAGATTTTCAAGTTTTTCTTTAAGAAGATTAGTCTTTCCACATGATCTGCAGTGAGCACAGATCGGCTTACTGTGACAATGTCAGCCGCTGTGGAGAATACCCTCTCTCTAGGGACAGAGGTCCCAGGCTCAGCCAGGTAGCTGTGGAGAATACCCTCTCGCTAGGGACAGAGGTCCCAGGCTCAGCCAGGTAGCTGTGGAGAATACCCTCTCGCTAGGGACAGAGGTCCCAGGCTCAGCCAGGTAGCTGTGGAGAATACCCTCTCGCTAGGGACAGAGGTCCCAGGCTCAGCCAGGTAGCTGTATAAATGTCAGCCGCTGTGGAGAATACCATCTCGCTAGGGACAGAGGTCCCAGGCTCAGCCAGGTAGCTGTGACAATGTCAGCCGCTGTGGAGAATACCATCTCGCTAGGGACAGAGGTCCCAGGCTCAGCCAGGTAGCTGTGGAGAATACCCTCTCGCTAGGGACAGAGGTCCCAGGCTCAGCCAGGTAGCTGTGGAGAATACCATCTCGCTAGGGACAGAGGTCCCAGGCTCAGCCAGGTAGCTGTGGAGAATACCCTCTCGCTAGGGACAGAGGTCCCAGACACAGCCAGGTAGCTGTGGAGAATACCCTCTCGCTAGGGACAGAGGTCCCAGGCACAGCCAGGTAGCTATGGAGAATACCATCTCGCTAGGGACAGAGGTCCCAGGCTCAGCCAGGTAGCACCTTGCTAACATGGCAACATGAAGGTATATTAACTCTTTGGTCTTCCACCATGTAAGTGGATCAGCATCCAGGGGAATACAGTCCACTTCCCTGTATGAGGTCACCTCCTTTTCTGGAGTAGAACCCCTGTAGTCTGCCATCTCTGGAGAGGGGTTGGCTCCTGTGGCTTGACCCTGGAGAATTAAATTAGATGAAAATTACTCTCTCTGAAGTGGCTTTAAAAATATGATTTGTTGTTAGAAATATATATCAGACACTATTATGACAATTACAATTATTACCTTATAATGAATTGTTCAATTCCTAATTAATAGAATAATGAATGTCACATTAACAAAATAAATACAACACCTGTTGTGTATTGGTCACAATCTCTGCTGTGAGTTCATTGTAGACTCTCAGACGAGCAGCAGCATCCAGGTGCTGCAGGGACTTGAACCGGGGGTCCAAAGTGGTGCTCTTGTGTAAGAAGTCTTGGACACCAGGGTCAGCATATCTAGGCTCCAGGTTAACTCTGATAGCAGTCTTGACATCCCTTACTGCGGGGTCATCTTCATCAGATGCCACCATTGATTTCAGGATCATTGTTTTCACAGGCAGGACCATGGAAACTGATGGGATGCTCTCAGTGCATCTCAGTGTTGTGACTGTTTTGGGAGGTTTGCACACTTTGATAACTTCCTCTGCTAGTCTTCTGTCATTTTCAGACAAGGTCACAATATCTTTGACATTCTTCCTCGCGGCTTGATCAGTCAGTGTAGAATACACCGCAACTTTCTGCTCAAGGTACCTCTCAACCATGTCATGGCTTGAATTCCATCTAGTAGGGACATCTTGGACTAGTTTGTAGTTTGGCAGCTCCAGCATCTCCTGTTTTGTCTTGAAAACATGTGCAGCAGTTGTGCTTTTATGACAGAAGGATACCACCTTCCTGATCTTTGCTAGGAGACGATAGATTGGATCCACTGACATTTTTTTTTAGATGCTAGATTAATAATGTGAGCAAAGCATCCTATATGTTGCCCCAATCCAGCTAGTGCAACTGCATTTACAACATTTTTTGCGTTGTCAGTGGTCACAGGAATCGTTACATTATCCCTCTCCAACTTCCACACTGCAACTACTGCCCTTAGCTCTTCCCCAAAAGTTTACACTGGTGTGACTACTCTCAATGGGACGTGTTTGAAAGACATGGCTTTGTAATCCCCATTCTACCGTAATGAAATGAACCGTTACAGTAAGGCAGCTCTCTGTAGCTCTAGACGTCCAACTGTCTGTTGTTAGAGCAACAGACCGCGTTTCTGACAACTCGCTCTCAAGTTTTTGTTTGTTTGTATAACGCAGGCTTTAATGTCTGGGCAAAATGTGTACGGGAAGGAATAGTGAAGCGCGCACTTTAAACATGTTTGTGAACCCCGCATTATCTACCACGGATATGGGTCGCATACAAGCTGCTATGAATTTTGCTATCGCTGCGTTGATTTCTTTAGCCCTACAGGAGTCAGACGCATATTGCTGTCTGAAGGCTGTGGGGAGAAGTGTTTGCCGTTTCATTGTTTCGCCTAGTCCCACGGATTGGCACTTTGAGGTGTCGGCGCAAATGAGGAGTCATGTTACTTGTATTACCACTCTAATAGGCTATCTGCAAAATGAACTGAGCCTACATGTTGTAGATGTTTTATCCCCCACTCGTTGGTAATCCCCGTTATAGTTTACAGGGAAACCGAAATGTTCCCATGCGGCAGACCTGAATGATACTGGGCCGTCTTCTAGTTCTGGCTCGCCATGTTGCTCCTTTGCATTTAGCTAACTGCTAATTCCTTCATAAGGTAATTGCTGCTACAACGGTCTCAGCTCTGTTCTCGTTGGAGTGAAAAAACTAATGAGCGGAGCTGCAGACAACTATAAACAACTTTATTACTATGTGGACATTTTTCCCACGTTAATTTATACGCCACTGGTTTATGCAAAACATTTTTTTTTACAATTAAATATCTATATTTTTCTAGCAATAATATATTATTCATGTATTGTTCGGTTCGCAGTGCGGCCCGAACCGTGCAATGTGGACCCTGAACGACGGTTCAATACGAATACACATACCGTTTCACCCCTAGTAAGCAGTGAATGAACATTCTACATTTTTGTCACACACACACACGGGCTGAGGGTCAAATACTCTAGTCTATTAAAGACAAATTACAGTCTTCCTCTTTACTTACTCACCCTGAGCCAGAGGCTACAGCTGGGAAGTGGGTACAGCAGTTATTAGAGAGAGAGAGAGACAGAGAAAGGATACAGTAAACTCAGCCACTGCGACTGAGACAATGATGGGAGGATGTAGATGAAGGCGAGTGACCGTAAAGGCCTTGAAGTGGCTCTCTTTCTCTGCCTTCAGCACCTGCCCATTAGGGGCCTAGGTTAATGACAGGTTGGCCCCTATGTGGGATGAGGGGAGGGGGACGCACTCAAAATGAGAGGGCACCCCTGGGAATGAGAGAGAGGAGAGAGAGTTATTTGCTCCTCTGACAGCCATTCTTACCCCTGGCTACAGGTATGCTTGAGGTAGGAAGGGAACCTGTGTGTGTGTGTGAGAGAGAATATGTGTAAGAAAGATAAGGTTTGTATTCGTGTGTTTGTGTAGTCACAGTGTGGAGGGGGGCGGGGTGAGGGTGGCAGAGGGGAAAGTTGTCTCCAGTCACCTCATAACTTCACATGAGACTTATGGTCTCTAGCATCTCTGGTTTACCTCAACATCCTCATCAACAGAGAGCGAGAGAGAGAGGAGGGGGGACTCTTTGGCTAGACAGTAGTTTATTTTTTTCCTTTTGAACTAACAATACAATTTCAGATGGACTTTCATCAACTCAATACTTGTCATTAAAAGGTATACAAAAGCAGAAAAGTGTGTGACAGAGAGAAAAGACAAAGGGAATGAGAGAGGGAGTGACTAAAAGCAAATGAAAGAGCCAGGGTTGCTAACATTCAGAGAGCTGAACTCTGTCCTTTTAATAATTACAATCTTCAAAGGCTGTTTCCTCGTTAAAACAGACATAATTCTCTCCATCCTTTGAAGCAGGAGGAAAAGAGAGAGATGGACAGAGAGGGAAGGCGCTCTGTGTTTGTAGTGCCAAGAATTGAAAGAGAAAGAAACAATGACGAGAGTAATCTCTTAGATGTGTTTGGTGACTAGTTTACAACAAGTGGAGACTGGGACGGGATGGCTATTTCCTTATTCCAGAGAGAGAGACCACATCCCTCTTGAAAAGAGATTAGATCGGGAGATAAACATGGACAATAGTGATTCAGAAACGGGCTGAAGCAATTTTTTTAAAGGATTGAAAATAAAACGAATAGTCTATGATTCTCAGATACATTTTGTACACCCTTTACCACACCCTGAACCTCAAATAAACACCAATAAATGACAAAGACAAACTCTGGGAGATTAGGTTTTCATATAGAAGTAAAAACATTTGATGCAGAAATAAGACTCATAACAACCCCAATCATGATAACTCAAACCAGAACAGGAACAAAAAGACAGGCATAGCCCAGAACTACAGTATAAAACAATTTCATTTTTAATTCTACACAAAAACATTTTTACAGCATTGTATTGTAATCATTGCAGTAAGTAGCAAATGAAAGAAAAGCCACTGCAAAATAGTCTATTTGGAGAGAAAGAAAATTTAAAAACAGAAAAAGAATGCAGATTGTTGTTTGTTGCAGAGTTAAAAGTGAGAAAACCGCTGAATCCAGGTAAGATCTGATCGTTGAAGATCGCCTTCGTTAATCAATAAATATTTCATTAGTAACGCTTCCACTGACTGGATGGTTCTGTTTGTACCTGTGCTGCAAGTATGATTGCTGTCACCAAGAGAAAGTAGAGGAAGGGAGAAAAGACAAACAGCAGAGGGACAGAAAAGTACCTCAGAACCCTTGTTTGCATATTGACTAGTGTGTGTGTGTGTGGTGTAAGGAAAACTACAGTATTTGTAAATAAGCTCAGAGTCCAAATGTAGAAATATAGAGCAGAAAAATCCCCCTTAGTGAGCTTGTGCCGAGAAAAGGCCCGTTGGCCACCTCAGCCATGCACTCATCCTCTCTCCCTAATCTTGCTCTCTATCCCACGGGGATGCAGCATGGAGGGAATACAGTCATGGATTCCTCTAAATTACTAATCACTCTCATGTGTCTGATACAAGGGGCTGAGAGCAGTCAGAGGGTAACATGTTAAACACAAACAAATGTGTGTGTGTGTGTGTGTGTGTGTGAGAGCTCGGTTTCGCGGAATCTAGTGCCAATGACTAGGACAGTATGGGTTTGGCTATTGTTGGAACACATTGGGGGAGCATTTAGGGTTGTTGTTGATGGTGAAAGCAAAACAAAACACACAAACATCAAACTGCCTAAGTACAGAGCATGCCCAGTAACCTGCTTAGTGACCTCAGCCTTAATGACGCATCACGGTCTGATTTCTAAGGGGCGGGGGGGGGGGATATGGCCATGAATTAAAACACGACAACAACCACAACAGTGATGACCTGGGGAACAGAGGGACAATTGGAGAACTGGGGTCAGACATTGTGTTCCATATACAGGTAACTCCCAAAATAAAAGGAAACACTTGAGTAAATGAGGGATAAAGTCTATTGAAAGCAGGTGCTTCCACACAGGTGTGGTTCCTGAGTTAATTAAGCAATTAACATCACATCATTCTCAGGGTCATGTATAAAAATGCCCAGTTACCCATTATTTTGGTTACCAAGGCTAGAAGAGATCTGAAAAGGAGCATCTGCTAAATTAATCAAATCTCAGAGACTGAAAGAGGGTCTGAAAAAAGCATAGGGGGTTTAAAGAACACATATGGGAGATTCTGTAGTGGCGCCTGAGACAGCGTTCACCACCACCAACAAAACACCAAATGATGGAATTTCACATGGTAGAATAGTGTCGCATCCCTCCAATAAAGTTCCAGACACTTGTAGAATCTATGCCAAAGTGCACTGAAGCTGTTCTGGTGGCCCAACACCCTATTAAGACACTTTATGTTGGTGTTTCCTTTATTGTGGCAGTTACCTGTACTTCCTCGTAATGAAAAATAAATGATTGCCGAGGATCCCTTTGGGTGAGTTGCGAGACATGCTGCCAAGGGCTTGGAGGAGGAATGGCAGTATACACATGCAATAGAGATATTTAAAAGCTCTGCAATAGAGATACAGACAGAGCTGTCAGTATTGAGCAACTCAATCCAATAGGTTGACTGGGAAATCCCAACAAGACAAATATGTCAGCAAGATGAGAGTCTAGCTCTGCTTTTTATCATCGGCGTGTGTCTTTGTGACTGAGTCAAAAGTCTGTGTCCGCTGTGTGCAGTCACACACACACACACACACACACACACACACACACACACACACACACACAGTGCCTTCAGAAAGTATTCACATCCCTTTACTTTTTCCACATTTAACTATTAAATTGAGATTGTGTCACACACAATAACCCATAATGTTAAAGTGGAATTATATATATATATATATATATATATATATTTTTTTTTTAAATATCAAATGTTTTGAGTCAATAAGTATTCAACCCCTTTGTTATGACAAGCCTAAATAAGTTCAGGAGTTAAAAATTAGCCTAACAAGTCACATAAGTTGGACTTATTCTGTGTTCAGTAATAATGGTTAACATGATTTTTGAATGACTACCCCCATCTCTGTACCCCACATACATTTAGCTAATGTCCCTCAATCGAGTAGGACATTTTAAGCAGAAATTCAACCACAAAGACAGGGAGGTTTTTCAATGCCGCGCAAAGAAGGGCACTGATTGGTACAGTAGACGCTGAATATCCCTTTGAGAATGGTGAAGTTATTAATTAGGCTTTGGAGGGTGTATCAATACACCCAATCACTACAAAGATACAGGTGTCCTTCCTAACTCAATTGCCGGAGAGGAAGGAAGCTGTTCAGGGATTTCACCATGAGGCCAATGGTGATTTAAAAACAGTTACAGAGTTTAATGGTTGTGATATGAGAAAAATGAGGATGGATCAACAACATTGTAATTACTCCTACAATACTAACCTAAATGACAGAGTGCAAAGAAGCATGTACAGAATAAAAAATATTCTAAAACACGCATCCTGTTTGCAACAAGGCACTTAAATAATACTGCAAAAAATGTGGCAAAGAAATGTACTTTTTGTCCTGAATACAAAGCGTTATGTTTGGGGCAAATCCAATACAACACAGTACTGAGTACCAATCACCATATTTTCAAGCATTGTGGTGGCTGTATCATGTTATGGGTTTGCTTGTCATCAGCAAGGACTAGGGAGTTTTTTAGGATAAAAGAAACAGAATACAGCTAAGCACAGGCTAAATCTGATTCAATGTTCTTTCCAACAGACACTGGGAGACAAACTCACCTTTCAGCAGAACAAGAACCTAAAACACAAAGACAAATCTACACTGGAGTTGTTTACCAAGAACACAGTGAATGTTCTTGAGTGGCCTAGTTACAGTTTTGACTTAAATCTGCTTGAAAATGTATGGCAAGGCATAAAAATGGCTTTCTAGCAATGATCAACAACCAACTTGACAGAGCTTGAATAATTTTTTAAAGAATAATGGGCAAATAGTGTACAATTCAGGTGTGTAAAGCTCTTATATACTTAGCCAAAAAAGACTCACAGCTGTAATCACTGCCAAAGGCATTTCTAACATGTAGTCTCAGAGGGGAGAATACTTATCAAGATATAGTAGTTACATTTTTTGTATTTTGTTAATAAATGTTACAATTTGTCTTCCACTTTGACATTACAGAGTGTTTTGTGTCGATCATTGACCAAAAATGACAATGAAATGCATTTTAATCCCACTTTGTAACAACAAAATGTGTAAAAAGTACCCATACAGACATGTACATACACACACGTATGCACATGCCTACCCCTCAGACAGTACCCCACGTCGAGCCCAGCCCTGACTCAGAGCTGTAAACTCCCCTCTCCCATCATCCTAGGTAGCGAATGAGGAAGCCCGACGTGCTAAGACAGGTGTGACATCACAAGTTTCCCTCCCCTTCGACTGCAACACACTCCAAATTACATGTCTGGCTCCGTTTCCCTTTGACACAGAAGAGAGAAGACAGACATGATTCCATTCGTACTCTTCACACCTTCCTCACGCCCTCTAGGAGACTTTAAATTATGTCTCTAATTACAACACACACAACCCCAAGGCTTGGCATGGAGAGAAGTTTAGTGGTCTCATTAGTAGCAGAAGGAATTCCATAGATAAATTAGCTATGGAGATGAGAGAGCATCGGCAGTAAATGACATGAGAGAAGAAAGAGGGGGGAGGGAGAAAGAGAGAGAAGAAGGAGGGGGGAGGGAGAAGAGAGAGAAGAAAGAGGGGGGAGGGAGAAAGAGAGAGAAGAAAGAGGGGGGAGGGAGAAAGAGAGAGAAGAAAGAGGGGGAGGGAGAAAGAGAGAGAAGAAAGAGGGGGGGAGGGAGAAAGAGAGAGAAGAAAGAGGGTGAGGGAGAAAGAGAGAGAAGAAAGAGGGGGAGGGAGAAAGAGAGAGAAGAAAGAGGGGGAGGGAGAAAGAGAGAGAAGAAAGAGGGGAGGGAGAAGAGAGAGAAGAAAGAGGGGGAGGGAGAAAGAGAGAGAAGAAAGAGGGGGAGGGAGAAAGAGAGAGAAGAAAGAGGGGGAGGGAGAAAGAGAGAGAAGAAAGAGGGGGAGGGAGAAAGAGAGAGAAGAAAGAGGGGGAGGGAGAAAGAGAGAGAAGAAAGAGGGGGAGGGAGAAAGAGAGAGAAGAAAGAGGGGGAGGGAGAAAGAGAGAGAAGAAAGAGGGGGAGGGAGAAAGAGAGAGAAGAAAGAGGGGGAGGGAGAAAGAGAGAGAAGAAAGAGGGGGAGGGAGAAAGAGAGAGAAGAAAGAGGGGGAGGGAGAAAGAGAGAGAAGAAAGAGGGGGAGGGAGAAAGAGAGAGAAGAAAGAGGGGGAGGGAGGAAGAGAGAGAAGAAAGAGACAGGAAATACAGTGAGAAAGATGGAGAATATAAAAATACAGTGAGAGAAAGAATGAAGAAGTGTCTTTAAAAATCCCCTTTCACTCCTCAGTGGCATACAGTACAACCATGTAAACTCAGTGTGACTTTATGAACGTCCAGCCGTGTAGAATATGATGTGACTCGGGAAAACTAAGGCAACTTCTGTTTGTAGAGGGTCCCACTAGGCATGTCGGGGCTCTGTCTCTTTCTCTAGGAGGAGGAAGAGGAGAGAGGAGGTGGTAAGCGGCATCTTGCTGCCTCTCTTTTTAAACGGATCAGCCCTCTTTCAGCTTGACCTTCCACATTTTGGGCGGAACAACTTTCCCCAAACACATAATGGTCCAAAAGAGACAGAGGGCGAAGGAGGAGAGGAAAAGAGATGGAGAACAGAAGGGTACATTTTCTCCTGGTGGGCTCCTTTTTGAGACAAGTTGAATGAGATGACGTCACACTGCGATTGCGTCACTCTTCGTCCCCCCCCCCAGTCACGTGGGTTTTCCTGCTCTCTAAAGAGTCCTTTGCAACGTTCCTAGTTGCCGGGCGTTACCTAACTTTGCCAGGGGTGTCAGTCGCTAGGCACGGGTATGACGCTGATGTGGAGGAAGTTATCAGGGTGACTGAGGTGCTCGCTCAGCCACTGCAACGGGGTCTCCAGCAGCGGCTCAATCCCATGGATCACCACCTGGTAGCGCTTGGACTCGTCTGTATAAGGAGAGAGAAAAGGGAGACATGGAGGGAGGGAGGGGAGATGGAGGATGAGAGGGAGCTCCAACTTAAAAACCCTTTTGACTTTGTGTCGGACTTCATATATTTCTATTTCTATAAACAGAAATGCTAGAATTTTCTTAAAAACATCACCACTCATCGATTACAGTGTGGGAGTTTGTGTGTGTGTGCAAGCGATAGTTAAGTGAGCGTGTGTTTAAGTTGTCCCTCTCACCTCAGAATGACCGAAGGCTCTCGGCTAGCGACAGACAGATTAATCAATCACAGTGACCAGGCCTGACCCAGGGACTGACCACGGGTCACACAGCAAGACAAATGAGCCTCACTCGGATGGCCCGATGAGGTGTGCACGTGTGTGTTTCTGTGTGTCCGTGAGAGAGAGAGAGTGTGTGTGTGTGAGAGAGAGTTAGTATGATAATCTGCATGCGCTCTGTGTTTGGATGTATGGCTACGTGCATGAAATGTGTGAAAGATTGCCAGCAGGTAGACGCATCGGAATGGGTGTCCATGTGAGTAAGTCTCAATGGGCATATGTTGTATGTGTGTACATCGATATCTGTAAGTTACTAGTTTACTCAAAGCAACAGTAGCCCCACCCCTTCAGAGACACTGGGCCCCAGGTCACGACCTTTCACCCACTCATATCAGAGCACTGAGGGGAAGGGCGGGGTCAAAACACTAGAGGGGGCGTAGCCAAGTCATGTAGGAGCTCAGTGTCTATATGACTACACACACATGCACACATACACTGACCGTTTCTCCTTATACGTTACCAAAAGATGCATACTGTTGCATGTACACGTCATATCTGAACGACCGTTACGATCGTTAGAAATATCTGTCTGAGTGAAGAATCCAGGGTTAGTAAGAAGCTCCTTAGGCACACCCACCACCTGCAGACTGGTATATAGTATGAAAATACAGTGCCATGAAAAAATATTTAAATACTTTCTGATTTTCACTATTTTTGCATATTTTTTGATAATGATTGTTATCAGATTTTCAACCAAAACCTAATTAGATAAGAGGAACCTGAGTCTACAAAAGAACACTTTTTTTTTTTTTTTTTACAAATGTATCTAATAAACAAAGTTATGCAACACCCAATACCCCTGTGTGAAAAAGTAATTGCTCACACAATAACTGGTTGTGCCACTTTTAGCTGCAATGACTGCAACCAAATGCTTCCTGTAGTTGTTGATCAGTCTCTCACGTCGCTGTGAAGGAATTTTGGCCCACTCTTGCATGCAGAACTGCTTAACTCAGCAACATGTGGTTTTTAAAATTTATTGAACCTTTATTTAACCAGGTAGGCAAGTCCAGAACTTCAAATTAGTTGCTTTTTAGCTATTTTCATGTCGACTTGATCGAGTGTTTGGATCATTGTCTTGCTGTATGACCCAGTTGAGTTTCAGATCAGACGGACGGCCTGACGTTCTCCTGTAGAATTCTCTGATACAGAGCTGAATTCATGGTTCCTTCTATTAAGGCAAGTCGTCCAGGTCCTGAGGCAGCAACGCATCCCCAAACCATCACACTACCACCACCGTTGGTATGAGTTTCTTACTGTGGAATGCAGTGTTTTACCTTTGAATCATATGTCTGTAGAACCTTCTTCCAAGAGTCTTGATGATCATCCAGGTGCTTTTTGGCAGACTTGAGTCAACTGTTTGGATGAGATGACATTATGTCTAGCGAAAATCAAACACTGCATTCCACAGTAAGAACCTGGTGGTGGTAGTGTGATGGTTTGGGGATGCTGTACTGCCTCAGGACCTGGACGACTTGTCTTAATAGAAGGAACCATGAATTCTGCTCTGTCTCAGAGAATTCTACAGGAGAATGTCTGGCTATTCATCTGTGAGCTGAAACTGAAGCTCAGCTGGCTCATACAGCAAGACAATGATGCAAAACACCATCAAGTCTACATGAAAATAGTTAAAAAGCCAAACAAATTAAGTTCTGTAATAGCTTAGTCAAATTCCTGACCTAATCCACAAATTTCGCTGAGTTAAAGCAGTTCTGCATGTAAGAGTGGGCCAAAATTCCTCGCCAGCGATGTGAGAGGCCGCCCTACGTACAGCCATACATAGCAATTTATATGTATATTCTATGATCACAGATACGATCGCACACATACGATCAATACACTCACAAGTACTGACATTCATATTGCAATCTCACTTTCTGTCTTTCCCTCTCTCTCTCTTGTGCCCCAGGTGACAGTAGCGGGGGGGGGGGGGGGGGGCTCCCCTGACACTCTCACTATGACAAGGGAAATTACATCCCAAATATACACAGCTTGAATACCTGCACACAGAATGTATGGTCTGGTAGGCCCTCTTATGGTTGTCATATCTTCTTCAGAGGGTGGAGACCAATGTGATTCATTTGTAATTCTCCTCTGAAACGTTGTGAATGCACTGTGTCATAGTGGAAGGATTTTGATTCCTCCAGATAGAATTGGCCAGAATGCATGGTCCCCTAGGTTTTACTGGAATGTGACATAATATTAGGGCTCTTAGGAAGAGTGACAGAGATGTTTTCACATCTGAATCACACTATGCTGCTGTGAGCCATTAACATGGCTAACCAGAGACCTATGGGCTCTTGTCACAAGTAGTGCACTATTTAGGGAATAGGGTGGCATTTGGGATGCATGCACGGTTGTTATACATTCCTATAGTGATTGGGGCCAATCAAGTTGTGTTTGATTAATGTTAATGCATTACTATAGTAATAAATGCATCCCAAATGGCACCCTATTCCCTAAATAGTATGTACAACTCCATAACAACTTATTTCTAAAGAGGAATATTGACCATCATATTTTGAATAAAAATAAAAGATGACAAATTTGCTCACCCATGAACACACACTGCGGTAGAGTATTGCGGCGACTAACAGTCAAGACATGATGTTTTGTTACTTAAGTATAGCAAAGTCCAATTTAAGAAGGCCGCAAGCCCATTCATCCCTGCAGTGAGGCCAGCCAAGACGAAACAGTTACACCAGAACTCAACCAACACACTGACCGGCCAATAAGAAATATGTGTGTATGTTAGGGGGAACTGAAAGGTATAAATCTATCAATACATCTCTCTAGACCTGAACGACATGTTTGTCTTATGATGTCTCATAAGAGTAATTTCCTTCAGAAAGTTAAGTAGTTTGTTCTTTCATGAATAAACTCCTCAACTGCATTTATAAGAAAGAACAGGGAAATGGAGTTTGCAGGTATACAATAAACAGACCATACGGTATTGACTTGGAGACCTCTGTCTCATTTCTGCCTCCCCCTACTCAACACCTAGCAACACCTCACACACCCACCGTCCCTCATATCAAACCAACCACTGAAACCCAGAACACCCCCGCACTCTGAACAGTGAGACGGCCCGTTTGATGAGAAGAGACTGGATTCGCTATTGATACTGACTGTGGTGTTCTGTGTGGGCGGATTGGCCAATAGTTTCACTCCTTTGTTCTGTGGGCTGTACCATGAATGAGTAAAATCAATAAGAGGGGTGTGTAGGCGACTACTGTTGGCGCGTGGGCTTGTCAGTCGGGGGGGATTTCTGCATTCTCCACTTATTAGAAATATCACCACAAAAACTGTTTTTCTTTATAAAAGAAACATGTCACATCTGTAAAGGACATGACGGGGGAATTCTCGGAAGGCTTTGACCCGCCGAGGCAACTATTTCTGAGGCTTGTGCAATTGAACTTGTCCTGCGTCATACATGGGGAGAAACGTGTTACTGTTCAGACATATCTCTCCTGCCTCTAACCCAGTTAAACCATGTCTAATACCTTGGTCAAAACAAAGCGTTCGCAGACGTCAAAGCTGACCAACCGACTGCTAATCAGAATAAGATGCTGACGTCCGATTTTCCTGCGTGGGTGGAAGAACATCGGTCCGGTCCGGTAACAGTACGACTCATCTGAGTATCACGCTGCCATATGCTGGGAATCCCCAGTTAATATAACCCCTGGTTACATGTTTCCTTGGGTTAGTTCAGTTTGACAGGTTTCGGGAGTGCTTGAAGGGCCATCAAGGCTTTCAGACAAAACAGAGGGGAATGTTTAAAAAAAATGTTGGTTTGATGTTTGAAACATCACAGAGTGCTGGGACATCCTTATCCGATAGGTCCTCACAGGGAATCGGGTCCCCAGAATACATCTGTGAACAATGCCACCATTAGGCTGCTTGAGTACCCCCCCAGTCCCTCTAATCCAAACACACCGCTATAATCCCCCGCTATCGCACACCCATCTCCCCAGTGAGGAAGAAAGGGAACACAACAAAGCAGCACTTTCACCCTTATCAAGCGATGCCACCACCACCCTCAGAGGAGAGGAGAGAACGAATTAAGAAAAGAGGGAAATGGATAAAAGAGATTATATAAGTACAGGAAGGGTATGAAAAGTAAATATAGCGATTCTTGATAAAGCAAGAGAGAGTGGGAGAGAAGGAGCGAGCAAGAGAAAGACATGAGGGAGGCAGACAGAGAGCGAAAGAGAGAGGCAGGTAGGCAGGCAGGCAGGCAGACAGAGAGAGAGAGAAAGAGATGCAGGCAGTCAGGCAGACAGAACAGAAGTAATGGTAGTGGTGCATTGCTCCATGCAGGTGATTCTCCTGCAGGTCCTCTGTCTCACAGCTCCATTGTCTGCTTATCTACTTCATCTGCACAGTCCTCCAGACACTACCTGTTTAGGCTGCCTCTCTCTCTCCATCTCCATCGCTCCCTCTTCTCTACATCTAGCGCCGCTCCTCATTCCACTATGCATTTTCTTCCCCTCCCCCTTGCTTTGCACTCTTTCACATGAGGGCGACTATTTTCCCTCCTCGACCCTCTCCTGTGTTTTATCTCTAAAAGTCCTCTTTTACTGTGTAAATAAAATATACCTACATGGCTGATGTCTTTTATCCTCTGGCTTCCTGTGAGATGCAGAGCACCCTTTGATAGCACAGTGAGGAAGAAACAGGTCTGCTTTCTCTTGTGGGACTGTGTGTGTTCACTGTATGTTCACTCTGTGTGTGTGTGTGTGTGTAGGAGAGGTATATGTAGTATAGGTGTAATTAGGGTAGTGCAATGTCTATGAGTAGGTAAGTACCGTCTCTGGATATGGCCACGGGGTACACCTCCTTCAGCAGATCCCCCAGCGTGTGTGTGTAGCCGTCGGACGAGATGGGGCGAAACAACTTCTGGATGAATGGCCTGTCACTCATCGTCTACACGGAGAGTTGGGAGAGGAATCAGAGCATGACAAATAAATTACATACAGTGCCTTCGGGAAGTATTCACACCCCCTGATTTTTTCCACATTTTGTTGTGTTATAGCCTGAATTTAAAATGGATTAAATTGAGATTGTGTGCCCGTGATCTACATGCAATACCCAACAATGTAAAAGATTAACAACTGTAATGTCTTGAGTCAATAAGGATTCCCTTTGTTATGGCAAGCCTAAATACATTCAGGAGTAAAAATGTGCTTAAAAAGTCACAATAAATTGCATGGACTCACTCTGTGTGCAAAAATAGTGTTTAACATTAATTTTGTAATGATTACCCCATCTCTGTACCCCACACATACAATTGTATGTAAGGTCCCTCGGTTGAGCAGTGAATTCAAGCACAGATTCACTGCATATCCCTTTGAGCCTGATGAAGTTATTAATTAGGATTTGGATGGTGTATCAATACACCCAGTCACCTAACTCAGTTGCCAGAGAGGAAGGAAACCGCTCAGGGATTTCACCATGATTTCACTCATTTTAAAACAGTTACAGAGTTTAATGGTCATGACAGGAGAAAACTGAGGATGGATTAACAACATTGTAGTTACTCCACAATACTAACCTAAATGACAAGAGTGAAAAGAAGTCGGTACAGAAAACAAATATTCCAAAACATGCATCCTGTTTACTTAATTTATTACTCAAGTACTTTTATGCAATAGCTTGACAAAGCCACACAATAGCTCCAATGCAAGAACATAAAATGAAGTGCTTATTCTAGGCTACAAGTCATGACTTAATTATTTCTGGCACTGACCCAAGCCCTCGGGAACTGCGCCCCCAAATGAATATACAACTAAATAAACCAAAGTCTCTGACGATTCAATCACAGGCTACTCCAGTGATAAAAGTTAGGTGCAATTGATCATGTCATACATGAGGGTAGCCTCATGATATCTCTCAATATTGGCCGCCATTAACTGGATATTTGAGTGATAAAGTGAACTATACCTGACAAGTGGTTTAGGTTCATTTTCCCATCCTTTGTGGGCTCTGCCTGTCAATCAACAAAAGGGTGCATTTGCCGATGTACGGTTAGCTGACAATGTTTACTTTGCAAAAGAAGCGTAGAACTTTTCCTCTCCAACTGCAGCGTAGACCTATCTAGTGAAGTTAGCTAACATTATCCCCTTTTTAACATTGTTTTTAAGTGTTTAATTATGATTGCTGCTGACAGACATGACAGGCACCGAGGTAATAACATATAATTGGCTAGCTAATAACAGATTACGTCAATATGGCTAGGTAACAAGCTAACTTTCAGTAGACAAACTAGATGGCTATATTTGCTTGCCATCTATAGTAGTGATGACAGTAGTCTGACTGACAACTTCCCCAGCACGAGGACTTGCCGATGACAAGCTCTTTCCAAAAGCCTAATCTCTGATGACGGAAAAACTAAATGACACGTTGTTTGGTTAGCTAGCTAGTTAAATTTCAAATGGATAGGCTACCCTCACGCATCTGAAATTACATGATCAATTGATGTTTAATGATCATGAAAAGCACGCTGTTACTTGCTGTATAACTCTGATAGAGCTAAATGTGCGCAATTGTTTTGCATGGAATAATCTAAAATGTCTAGTTCTGTCTATGCTCTTCTAGAGATGATGATATTACAACCAAGAAGTTAGAACATTTAACAATCCCTTGAAAATGGCATGCAGTTTGTCAATGGTTTTAGGGGGTCTCCTTGCCCCCCAGCAGCCAAATCAAACGCTCTGTACCATTTTGAGACGTTTTATTGATAATGACCAATTGAAGAAAAGAGTCCACCTACAGACACATCTAGTAAAATATTAAAAGTGGTGCTTGCTACCCAGTCTCTGATCTGAGGGCACATGAGAAAGGTGACGCTCGCTGGATATGGTCCAGAAGATCAGGCGTTCGTACACGGACACCGGCGATCGGGTTGCTATCAGTTCTGGGAAACCAGTTTGTTTATCAGTTCGGGGAATCCAGGGGCCTCTGAGGTGACAAACAGGGTGACAAACGGCGAGTCAGACACACAATAGCAACTAATCATGGGAGCTGTGAAAAGGAAACCGGCAACGGGAGGGTGCGAGTAACGGAGCTGTAACTAACACCGCCGGGCGTGAGGTAGGGAAGGTGGCTCTAAAGGCGCGAAGCTGGCTCTTGGGTTCCCAGAAAGAGTGACTCATTGACAGGAAGCGTAGAGTTTGTGTGGGATTATGCCAGGAGCTGGAGTGGAGAGAGTGCGATAAGTGACAGCTACTTCGTTGCATTTTTAAAAACCGCCATGAATAATTGACCCGGGTACCATACAAAGAGGGGGCCATTGATCCTGGATAAAAGAGCGATACTCTTGGACAGAGACACTTTCTTTTCAGTTTGTGTGACACCAGAGCTTGCAGAGTACCACCTGGCGACACCCAAGAGCGATGCGTCATTAACTCTCTGACGATGAGAGGTCAGGGGAAAAGAGACTCGCTCTCCCTGACTGAAGCGAGCAAAGGAACTCAACCCATTGCCTAATTGCCGTTGTGGGTTCAATCCGACTAATTGACAGTAAACTGGTGGCTGAGGTGCAAAAAAGTAAATCAATATAATTATAATCATTTTTGGCCTGTGACATGAATGGGCAGAAGCAGAGGGAGGAGTGCCCTTCTCAAATGGAACAGTAATATGCGCCGCTCGGTCATATTGTCAATAAGGCAGCATTTTGCATCGTCTAGAAACATATAAACTCAGCAAAAAATGAAACGTCCCTTTTTCAGGACCCTGTCTTTCAAAGATAATTCGTAAAAATCCAAATAACTTCAGATCTTCATTGTAAATGGTTTAAACACGGTTTCCCATGTAGGCAATTAAGGTCACAGTTATGAAAACTTAGGACACTAAAAGAGGCCTTTCTACTGACTCTGAAAACCACCAAAAGAAAGTGGCCCAGGGTCCCTGCTCATCTGCGTGAACGTGCCTTAGGCATGCTGCAAGGAGGCATGAGGACTGCAGATGTGGCCAGGGCAATAAATTGCAATGTCCGTACTGTGAGACGCCTAAGACAGAGATACAGGGAGACAGGACGGACAGCTGATCATCCTCGCAGTGGCAGACCACGTGTAACAACACCTGCACAGGATCGGTACATCCGAACATCACACCTGCGGGACATGTACAGGATGGCAACAACAACTGCCCGAGTTACACCAGGAACGCACAATCAGTGCTCAGACTGTCTGCAATAGGCTGAGAGAGGCTGGACTGAGGGCTTGTAGGCCTGTTGTAAGGCAGGTCCTCGCCAGACATCACCGGCAACAATGTTGCCTATGGGCACAACCCCCCCGTCGCTGGACCAGACAGAACTGGCAAAAAGTGCTCTTTACTGACGAGTCGCGGTTTTGTCTCACCAGGGGTGATGGTCAGATTCACGTTTATCGTTGAAGGAATGAGTATTACAACGAGGCCTGTACTTGGGATCGATTTGGAGGTGGAGGGTCCTTCATGGTCTGGCGCGGTGTGTCACAGCATCATCGGACTGAGCTTGTTGTCATTACCAGCATTCTCAACGCTGTGCGTTACAGGGAAGACATCCTCCTCCCTCATGTGGTACCCTTCCTGCAGGCTCATCCTGACATGACCCTCCAGCATGACAATGCCACTGCTCGTTCTGTGCGTGATACTGCTCGTTCTGTGCGTGATTTCCTGCAAGACAGGAATGTCAGTATTCTGCCATGGCCAGCGAAGAGCCCGGATCTCAATCCCATTAAGCACGTCTGGGACCTGTTGGATCGAAGGGTGAGGGCTAGGGCCATTCCCCCCAGAAATGTCTGGGAACTTGCAGGTGCCTTGGTGGAAGTGGGGTAACATCTCACAGCAAGAAGTGGCAAATCTGGTGCAGTCCATGAGGAGGAGATGCACTGCAATACTTAATGCAGCTGGTGGCCACACCAGATACTGACTGTTACTTTTGATTTTGACCCCACATTTGTTCAGGGACACATTATTCAATTTATTTTAGTCACATGTCTGTGGAACTTGTTCAGTTTATGTCTCAGTTGTTGAATCTTGTTATGTTGATACAAATATTTACACATGTTAATAAGTTTGCTGAAAATAAATGCAGTTAGTTGACAGCGAGAGGACGTTTCTTTTTTTGCAGAGTTTCTCGCTTTTCCATAAAATATATGTTTGAATTTTCAAACTAGATTTCATTGGGAAGGCAATTCCTCCACGTGCTTAATCTAGTCTTGGCTACGTCACTTTTGTTTTGATCCTACTTTGAACGGGAGCCAGCCCGGTACAAAATGAATGCTATTCACTTTTCACCCGGTGTAAACTCCTCCCATCCAGCTCAGATAATCAAATCCCCCTCACTGAGTGAGTCAGTTGGAGAGAAAGCTTGACCACTTTTCCCACTGAGCCCAAGACCTTCCACTGGTAAATAAAAATTCCAAGGGGATTTTTTTTTTAGCTCTCATTTCCCTCAGCCACTGAGGCACCATGTAATGTACAGTATACATGTAGGCTACCTCATGTAATTGGATGTCTCCCTCTCCTCCATGGAGGATCCAATCTGTTTAGCTTAAACATCATATTCATAACACCTAGGTCTATAGCTTAACACTATACTCTAGCCTATAATATGCCATGGGTTTGATTCCCTTTCCATTCACTCTATTCCAGCTTGTCCTAATTTCTCCCACAGTAGTCCACACACACAACAGGGAAAAATAATATTGAAGAATATTTTGTAGGCCTGAGTATTTTGGGTGTTATGTAACATAATAAGTGGGCAAGAAATGTTTGCAACAGTATGCCCAGTGGCTTTCACATCTGTTACCTTAACACCCACAAGCAGGTCTTGTAAACAGATGTGTCACTGTAAAATCATCCCCTAGAGACATTTAAGAAACTATCAACCTAGTTTCCTAGAAGGTGCCTCTCAAAGCCAACACTAAAAAAGGTTAGTGGGGCTGCCATTTGGTTGATGAGTAAACATTTAGTCACAGGAGAAAAAGGCATACCTGCCGAGAAACAATGTAACCGGTCTCTAATACAAGCATGCCACTGGGCACAGACATCAGTTCAACGTCTAGTTTTGATTTACATTTGGTTGAGTTGTCACCTAACGTAAATTCAACAAAAAAATGAACCATGTCATTCGATTTAGGTTAAAAGTTGGGTAAATGAAAATACGAAATGACATTTTGCAAATCCAATCAGTTTTCCACGATGATTCAACGTCATCACATTGATCTTTTGGGTTGAAATTACACGGAAACAACGTTGATTCAACCTTTTTTTGCCCAGTAGGATGATCATTTTAACTTTCCGCAAGATTCAGTGGCTCTGGCACTTTGTAACACAGTGGGGTCACTTTCGGAGCGGGGAAAACTGGCGGCCGAAAAAGACTGGCGCGATGACACAGATAAATCCATCCCCTCGGAATCTCTTCCCTGTTCCAAAAGGAACACAGTCTAGGGGAAGTGAGTGCTCTGTTATTTAGAGTCAATGTTGTCATTCATTCTGTCTGCATGAAAAGCAGCACATGTTATTTACACTAAAGACAGCAATTTGCCATCAGAGGGGGGCCTGCAGGTTGAAATATAGTCATCAATCGTGACTTCTGCATCCGGACCCAGATAGCTTTGTCCGCCGTTGGTTCAGTTAAATTTGGAGTACACAACTACATTTCTGTCTAGACCCAAGGAGTCCTGTTGCGCATGGTGCGTCTGTGGTTTTACAACCACTGTTTTATTATTGTGTTGGACCGTTTTATTATAGGCGAAATAAAAAACGATTTGTTGAAGTGTGAAATTAGTTACATATGTACCTAGTTTTGGGACACAACATTGGGAGTCTGTGTATTGGTTGTCCAACCAATACACAGACTCCCAATGTTGTGTCCCAAAGCAAATTTGTACCAAGCTTTAGTTTAAATTTGCCTGTATTTTTTTGGGGGAAATCCATATACGCACGTGACAGAATTGGCCACAATATTATAATTGAAGACTAGGCATTACATCGCATTTTCCAGGAAGTTGAAAAAAATATTCATCATCTCATTTTGTGGTAACATTTTGTTTCCTTTACCAACTAAAAGTCAATACAGGCCAAGACGTTTTTATAATGTTTTAGTCAACACATGAATGATATATCTTATTGTTCTGTTTGGTCGTCTTTAATTTTGAATAGATTTATGATTGTAACATTCCAGTAAACACATTGATGAGAGATTTCATGGGCATAAAGGCTGAAATCTGTTATAACACAGCAGCAAAGCCCTGACAACCTACTCGGATTCCCCTGGAGAAATGTTCACATCAATCTATACTCATTTGTTTATTCTTGTTGAGAAGAGATGGCCTCAAATACGATGGAATTAGGTAGGCAAAGCTATATACCAGTCGAGCTAATCCGAGGGCTTATTGAAAGCAGTCTTGGGTAAAATCATGCCCATTCCAGGCACGACGTTTCCCCACAGTTTTCCTACACTATGGGATACACACGGCCTAATGTTTTCCAGACCTTCAGGGCGAGACACTGGTGCTTATTCATCATTTTGAGGGAATTTCATCTGAGTCATGGATGCGCGGGATCCCCCTTAGTAAATCACCTGTGCCCGCGTGCATCCCACGGTTTGGGCACGCTTCATTTGAGTTGCCCACATCCAACTATATACTAGTGAAACTAAACGATGGCCAAGCACACGGTCAGAACAAACATTAGGCTATCGCATTTGTAGTTTAATGGGTGATCTCTGGGAAAAGATGAGGATTGTTTGATTTATCTGCTGTTATCAAAGTAGTTTGACAAAATACGTTTTGGAGGGAAAAAGTTATTCACTGAACATCTCCAGGAAATATTTGTGCAACTGAGCACTTCTGTAGGGTTGTTTCTGTCACTGGATCCCAATAAATTACAAGCTTACTAACAAATAAAAAGTTGCTCAACAGCAGCCCACTTTAATCATAACCGTAGGACTAGGCGGTATTCATGAAGCACCTTACTAGTCCGTCATACAGCACCATCTACGGGACAGTTCAGGTACTAAACTGCATCATCATAATACCAGGCAGTGGAGTGACAATTCATTCATGATTGTGTTGATAAGTGGTTTGTGCTGCACATTTCAGTTGTAACATCATATTTCTGTGTACTGTGTATTTTGTTTCATTTTTACTCTGATCTTCATATTCACTTCATGCTTTCTCATATTCCTAAAAGCACTATCGTGTTCTATTTGCTTATCAGATGATAAAAGAGTATTCTTTCATTACTATGCATTGCTGTATTTGCGACCTGACGTATTTTTTTTTGCATCGATTACATCATCTATTAACAGTAACGCCGCACTGCAGGTCACACTGGCTGTGATATCAACAAGGCATGTATTAGCCCATTTACCAGGTATATCCTGAAGGGGATGTAGCGAAAGCCTCCCTCCTCTGTGGGGTATTCCATCAGCTTACGGTTCATGGCCCAGAACTGGTCAAACTTATCTGAGGAACACAACACAACTACATTTACATACAAACTGTCCCCATCTCCTTTTGTTTTTAAACCAGCTCTACGAGGCTTCTGAAACCCTGGTAACCTTTCCAGGTTTCTAACTCCCCTCCCCTGTATCTCACTTTCACACAATTTTAGCTTTTGAAATATTTCAGATGTGTTTTCTCTTCTGGGTGGAGTTGTAACTGTCTCTTTCTCTCTCTGTTTCTGGTCTGGTTTGGTTATGGAAGCTTCCAAAAGAGTATATTTTGGTAGGTGAGAAGAGAAAAACTTTGCAGCTGAGGCAAAGACACTGTTCAGAGAGCGTGGGTGGCGTGGTTTTGACTGGTTGACTTGGGGGTGTGTAAGTTGCTGAGTAGAGGGGAACATAAGGGTACAGAGTCTAAAAAGTCAATATTTACATATGTGTGTGTGTGTGTGTGTGTATGTGTGTGGGGTCCTCACCGTTCTGCAGGCCCATCCACAGCTGCTTGTGGTCTTTCTTCTGCATGTCGTTGATGACCTGGCTCTTGTGTTTGAGGGCATCCGCCTCCTTGATGCTGGACATGAAGTGGGCCTCGATCACAGAGTTAGAGGGGCAGTGGAGCAGGTCACGCTCTGGGAAATTCTACCTCAGAGAAACCAAACAGGCAGGACTGCTTTTTACCACTGTATACCAGGGGTTGGAACCGGTTCAGGGAACAGAACCGAACACTTGAAAATAACAAACATTTTCAAGGAACAAAAGTGATCCAAACTGTTTCAGGAACAGAACCGTAATTTTAAAATCATGGGAACCGGTTAATAACGTTCTTTTACGTTCCAGCCAATTTTTTCTAGTCCCACAACAAAACACAATAAAGTTCTCACGCTGTCACTCAGAAACGTAGCATAACTAGTGCCTCCAGAGATGCAACCTCTCTTATCGTCGCTCAATGCCTAGGTTTACCTCCACTGTACCCGCACCCTACCATACCAGTCTGTACACGATGCCCTGAATCTATTCTACCACGCGCAGAAATCGGCTCCTTTTATTCTCTGTCCCCAACGCACTAGACGACCAGTTTTGATAGCCTTTAGCCATACCCTCATCCTACCCCTCTCCTCCGTTCATCAGGTGATATAGAGGTTAACCCAGGCCCTGTGTGTCCCCAGGCGCTCTCATGTGTTGACTTCTGTAACTGTAAAAGCCTTGGTTTCATGCATGTTAACATCAGAAGCCTCCTCCCGAAGTTTGTTTTACAACTGCTTTAACACATTCACCCAAATCAAATGTATATATAAAGCCATTCTTACATCAGCTGATATCTCAAAGTGCTATACAGAAACTCAGCCTAAAACCCCAAACAGCAAGTAATGCAGGTGTAGAAGCACGGGGGATAGGAAAAACTCCCTAGAAAGGCCAGAACCTAGGAATAAACCTAGAGAGGAACCAGGCTATGAGGAGTGGCCAGTCCTCTTCTGGCTGTGCCGGGTAGAAATTATAACAGAACATGGCCAAGATATTCAAATGTTCATAGATGACCAGCAGGGTCAAATAATAATAATCACAGTGGTTGTCGAGGGTTCAACAGGTCAGCACCTCAGGAGTAAATGTCAGTTGGCTTTTCATAGCCGCCCACCCTGATGTCCTTGCCGTGTCTGAATCCTTGGTTGAGATTTCCATCCCCAACTACAACATTTTCCATCAAGTTGGAACTGCCAAACGGGGAGGAGTTGCAATCTACTCAGAGAGTTCCGTCATACTTTCCAGGTCTACACCCAAACAGTTTGAGCTTCTAATTAAAAAAATTAATCTCTCCAGAAATAGAATCCCCTCAGCTCCCAGCTGTGCCCTGGACACCATATGTGAATTGATTGCCCCCCATCTATCTTCAGACCTAAACTGGGACATGCTTAACACCCCGGCCGTCCTACAATCTAAACTAGATGCCCTCAATCTCACACAAATGATCAAGGAACCCACCAGGTACAACCCTAAATCCGTAAACATGGGCACCCTCATAGATATTATCTTAACCAACTTGCCCTCCAAATACACCTCCGCTGTTTTCAAGTCAGGATCTCAGTGATCACTGCCTCATTGCCTGCATTTGTTATGGCTCCGTGGTCAAACGACCACCCCTTATCACTGTCAAATGCTCCCTAAAACACTTCTGCGAGCAGGCCTGGGTATCCTGGAAGGATATTGAACTCATCCCTTCAGTAGAGGATGCCTGGTTGTTCTTTAAAAGAAATTTCCTCACCATCTTAAATAAGCATGCCCCATTCAAAAAATGTAGAACTAAGAACATATATAGCCCTGGGTTCACTTCAGACCTGACTGTCCTCAACCAGCACAAAAACATACTGCACTAGCATCAAATAAGGGAAGTCAAGAACCAATACACACAGTCAGTTAGGAAAGCAAAGGCTAGCTTTTTCAAACAGAAATTTGCATCATGTAGCTCTAACTCCAAAATGTTCTGTGACACTGTCCATGAAGAATAAGAGCACCTCCTTCCAGCTGCCCACTGCACTGAGGCTGGGAAACACTGTCATCACCAATAAATCCAAGATAATCGATAATTTCAATAAGCATTTCTCTACGGTTGGCCATGCTTTCTTCCTGGCTACCCCAACCCCAGCGCCACACCCCCCGCAGCTACTTGCCCAAGCCTCCCCAGCTTCTCCTTCATCCAAATCCAGATAGCAGATGTTCTGAAAGAGCTGCAAAACCTGGACCCGTACAAATCAGCTGGGCTAGACAATCTGGACCCTCTCTAAAATTATCTGCCGCCATTGTTGCAACCCCTATTACTAGTCTGTTCAACCTCTCCTTCATATCAACCCGAGATTCCTAAAGATTGGAAAGCTGCCGCGGTCATCACCCACTTCAAAGGGGGTGACACTCAATACCCAAACTGTTACAGACCTATATTCATCCTGCCCTGCCATTCTAAAGTCTTCAAAAGCCAAGTTCAAAATCCATACCTTCTCTGCTGTGCAATCCGGCTTCCAAGCTGGTCATGGGTGTACCTCAGCCAGGCTCAAGGTACTAAACGATATCATAACCGCCATCGATAAAAGCCAGTACTGTGCAGCCGTCTTCATCGACCTGGCCAAGGCTTTCGACTCTGTGAATCACCGTATTCTTATCGGCAGACTAAACAGCCTTGGTTTCTCAAATGAGTGCTTCGCCTGGTTCACCAGCTACTTCTCAGATAGAGTTCAGTGTGTCAAATCAGAGGGGCTGTTGTCTGGACCTCTGGCAGTCAAAGAGACTGCCCCCTGTGGGGGGACCACAGGGTTCAATTCTCAGGCTGACTCTTTTCTCTGTATATATATCAATGATGTCACTTTTGCTGCGGGTGATTCCTTGATCCACCTCTACGCAGACGACACCATTCTGTATACATCTGGCCCTTCTTTGGACACTGTGTTAACAAACCTCCAAAGGAGCTTCAAAGCCATACAACACTCCTTCTGTGGCCTCCAACTGCTCTTAAACGCTATTAAAACTAATAGCTAAATGCATGCTCTTCAACTGACTGCAGCCTGCACCCGCCTGCCCGCACCTGCCTTCCCGACTACTCTGGACGGTTCTGACTTTGAATATGTGCACAACTACAAATACCTAGGTGTCTGGCTAGACTGTAAACTCTCCTTCCAGACTCATTTTAAGCATCTCCAATCCAAAATTAAATCTAGAATTGGCTTCCTACTTCACAACAAAGCATCCTTCACTTACGCTGCCCTCGTAAAACTGACTATCCTACCGATCCTCGACGATGTCATTTACAAAATAACCTCCAACACTCTACTCAGAAAACTGGATGCAGTCCATCACAGTGCATCTGTTTTGTCACCAAAGCCCCATATACCACCCACCACTGCGACCTGTATGCTCTCGTCAGCTGGCCCTCGCTACAAATTCGTCACCAGACCCACTGGCTCCAGGACATCTATAAGTCTTTGCTAGGTAAAGCTCCGCCTTATCTCAGCTCACTGGTCACCATAACGACACCCAGCCGTAGCACGCACTCCAGCAGGTATATCTCACTGGTCATCCCCAAAGCCAACACCTCCTTTGGCCGCCTTTCCTTCCAGTTCTCTGCTGCCAATGACTGGAACTAATTGCAAAAATCACTGAAGCTGGAGACTCATATCTCTCATAACTTTAAACATTAGCTATTTGAGCAGCTAACCGATCGCTGCAGCTGTACATGGCCCATCTGTAAATAGCCCATCCAACTACATACCTCATCCCCATATTGTTTTAATTGACCTTTTTGCACACCAGTATTTCTACTTGCACATCATCATCTGCACATCTATCACTTCCGTGTTAATTTGCTAAATTGTAATTACTTCTCTACTATGGACTATTTATTGCCTTACCTCCTTACTCCATTTGCACACACTGTATATAGATTTTTCTATAGTGTTATTGACTGTACTTTTGTTTATCCCATGTGTAACTCTGTCTTGTTGTTTTTTGTCACACTGCTTTGCTTTATCTTGGCCAGGTCGCAGTTGTAAACGTGTTCTCAACTGGCCTACCTGGTTACATTTTTTCTAAATAAAAACGTATTCTAGTGTTTACCTGCAAGCTGAAAATCTTTGCCTGTGCGTGTTTAGGCTCCCTGCCCTTCCCCCTGTGAAGCATAGGCTACTGACATTACAAGCTTGATTCAGAAGATAGGGAGAGATTTTTAATTAGCAAGAGAAAAATGTGTAAACCTTTTCAAAGCTAGTTAAGGATACTATAGGCCTAGTGATCATGTTTCACGTAGGATTTATTCACTACAAAAAGGTAAGACGTGTTTTAGATTCCAGTGCCGCTCTGCACACACAAGCTTGTTAACGCTATCTCAAGCTTTTTAGCTAGCTAGCTCAAAGGACATTAAAAAGTTCCTCCTTAGAAGCTGTCCTCCTAGGTATAATTCTGTGGACCTAATTCATATAATGCATGTCATAACAAGATGCCCAGCGCGTCAAGCCTCCTCCTCTACAGTCTCTCGCTCTCTCCACACCCTCAAAATGTGTCACATCTTGCACCATAGGCTACACTTGTCTGTCCATCATGCATGTAAACAACAAGCTTGCCGCACTGATTGGTGATGTAATTTAATGAGCTAAATGTTTTTTAAAAACTGTTGATTTCACAGGATAAAAAGGAACGATATAAACCGGTACTTTTTGGGGTTCGAACCGGTTAAGAATTGTATTTTTATGGTCGGAACAGTGGAACAAAACGGGGGGAAAAGTGGTTCTGTTCGGAGACGAAACGAGTGGAAAATAATTTAACTTCCAACCTCTGCTGTATACAGGCCAGCATTTGGAGGATTATACATATGTACTGTGTTAACTTGCTCAAAAACAAATTCTGCGTTGTACCTTAAAGTGCACAGTGATACTCCATGGCAGGGCAGTGTTGGAGGCATGTAGGTCGAACAGCAATCCAATTGGATAGTGCCTGCAATGAATAAACACAGCCACACCACATCAGTTGAGGAAACATGTCACCAGGGATTCATTCCGTGCCAAATCTGAATCATAATGAGTTAGCCTCTCCTTCACCTTGGGCTGGATCCTAAGTAACCTCTTAATATGTTTAGAGAAAATACACCTTATTTACCCAAAGGTCTGAGTTACGTGTGTATGTCAATTTGAGATTAGGACTCATGTCCAACCAAATGTAAAAAGCTTGTGTTGGGCTGCCACCTGGTGCCTGAAATGTAAGACTGCAGACAATTGGTATGTAGTCTACTCATTGATGATGATGATGATGGTAGGAGGTAAGATGATATGCTCAATTCTGATCTGTAAAAGATGTCCTCTACTGCTGTGCTAGGACACTTGTTTCTATGGAGGGGCACAGGGAATTCTAACCATTATATTCACTAGTAGCTGTTAAAAGAAGTCAATAATTTACAACACACAGTCCTCACAGTCCTAATTTAAAGCTCACCCACCATTTGAGTGGCGTTCCTTCGAAATCAAACCACATCTCCTCTACGTCTTCGGCCTTCATGACCTTCAGGAAGTGCTTTTTCACCTTGTCTGTGACCAGAGTCAGGAAGCTCACCCTTGGCAGGAGGAGCTGAGGAGAGAACAGCAGAGGGGGAGAAGATTTGGGGCTCAATCTCAGTTCCCGCAAGAGTCCATGGCTCAAGCCAGCTCAGTAGTCATCATGTGTGACCTGAATTAGCTACACCTATGTCACAAATGCTATGTCCATTGCACATGAGGTTGGTTGCACCTTAATTGGGGAGGACAGGCTCGTGGAATGGTATCAAATACATGGTTTCCATGTGTTTGATGCCATTCTATTTGCTCCATTCCAGGCATTATTATGAGCTGTCCTCCCCTCAGCAGCCTCCACTGACATTGTCCAACAAAGAGACATTTTTTTTAAAACTTAGTACTAGTGTACATGATGTCACACTTACATAGAAGGGTTCGGCCTCTCTCTCTGTGATCTCATCCTGGTAAAGTGTGAAGCAGGTCGGAATCCGACCAAACCAAACATCCCGCAGCACGTCCTTGTCATCTGCCATCCTCCTGTCGCTCCCAGTGGCACATAAAGTATTCTCTAGCTACAAACCACCTGTCATCAACAGATTAAAGTGTCAATCTGGGATTGGTTTTGGGAATTTTAAATGAATGTTATATACCCATTGATATTTTAAGAGTTTAACTAACTGATAACATGAGAGTTTAACTCCTCATGAGTTTAGGTGAACTGTCGTACCCGATCCAAACCCAAAATATGAGTTTGTTTTACTTGGTTGTTTGCAAACAATGTCATTGTAAACAAACCCTGCATAACCTCAAAACACGGCTAAACTATAAATATCGGTCTATGAGTGGCCCGTTGTTGTTTGAACTCCAGTTTTGCACCAATGGCAGTCTCATACGAGAGAATACACCAGAATGGTAACGTTCGAAAACTCTCTACAGAACGTGTCAATCAAGCGCTGTTTTGAACCAGTCAATCACAGCTCTGCAAAGAGTTCTAATCTTACCACAGTTTGTGAACACACAACTTCAACTAGCCAGCGTTAGGCTAGTGGAGAAATACAAAGTGCTAGTTAGCTAAAGTGTTAGCTAGATACTGTAACTAACTAGCCACGACTTCACTGGTGGTGAGGAATAAGATTACATTTAACATAGTTAACTAAGCAACGGTCTATTGGTTACTTCGCAACAATTTACATGTACATTATTATGTATTGACTTGCTAGCTAGCCAACTAGCTAGATAGCTGCGTACGCTACCTAGCTTCACTGGCAGAAATAGTAGCGAGGCTGTGGGCACATTTGAAAGTTTGCCCTAAACAAGTGGTAGGACTAAGAGCATATCATTTCTAAAAGTTTTGAGACAAATGATAAACAACATCTTACTTTTCTAGAGCGTTTGTAACCAGCTGCGATGAAGGAAGAGGGCCGTGGTGGTGTTGTCATTCGCCTGTCAAGGAAAAAAAGCAAGAAAATCCCCCTTTTCGCTGACGAGGTGTAACCTGCAGTATAGAGTGACCTCCAGCGTTCATTGTAGTGTATTGCAATAATCATGTCGAGATGGTTGTATTCAGTGCAAAGAGGACCTATAAAGTTGTTGGTTAGTGACGCTCATTATTATTCGCTAAGTAATCGATAAGTCATTTTGTAGTTATGTGTAGTTTCATTTACAGCTTGGAAACAGCAGAAGTTTTCTTTAGGGACAACAAATATGGCCCCTTTCACGGTCCGTAGAAGTTTTGCAATTATGCAATAATTGTGCGCCGTCGCCTGTCCTACGTCGTTACAAGGATCCAAATCCATTTGTTGTGCTCGCTGAATCAAGAATGGATAGGAAAGTTGAAGTGGATAACCTCGAAACGCGTCTTGAGACGCTGGAAAGTCGTATATACGGTGAAAGAAGGAACAAGGGAGGGAAACCCATGAAGGTTTGACAATAATATTATATTTTAGAAATGCAGAATAGCGATTCAACTGGCTGCTTTGGCTAGCTAGCGAACGCCATTTTTGCACACTGATTTAATACAATCAATGCTTAGACGTCAATATTATGGCGCATGTGTGAAGAACAGCTATACCAGGGTATTCCAACCAAGTTAGCTACAATCCAACATTGTAGCTTTTTAGTTTATCATCATATAATGCACTCTGTTCCCTAGTGCGCGGATTCCCTCTCCAGAGTTCAGGCCGCCCTTGCAAACACTGCAAATAAGAGGGAACGAGTGAAGATTCTACATAAAAAGAGTGAGTGACGACAAATAACTGTGTGACTTGGATGGGACACATTATTACCAGGACAATCACAAAGCAGGGTCAATTGCGATTATATTTCCCACATAGTCACTAGTATATATTCTACAACCTTTTGTTCTCTGTACAGTTGAGGACCTGCTGAAGTATCTGGATCCTCAGTTCACTGACCACATCACTGTTCCTGATGCCATGAAGCTGGAATTCATCCTTGCTGGTAAGAGTTTTTCATTTAAATATGTGAGTAAATGTTGGCGAATTTGGTCCTGTGTCATGGTGATTGAGTAAGCCTCTGGCGTATGGGTATGCCCTCTTTCGGTGAAATTCTCCGTTTCGAATCCAAAATAGGTGACCCACGTGATTCGTATAGATCAGATGAGAAACGTTTGGGGGGGGGGGGTTGTATCACTACTGGCTGTAAGCGATCGAAGTGATGCGCGTTTGGAGCAATACTGGCTGTTTACATAACAGAATGCAGCGCAGCACGCGACTGAAGAAAGAAGAGACAACCAATTTACTAGTTACAGCATCAGTGCGCGCTCTGGAAAGGCAGCTTGTCAGTTACAGCAGCGCGTCCCCTGAACGATAACGAAGAGTTAAGTGAGAAGCCTGATCACGGAGACGGGGGTGATGAAGCGTACTTCATGATCTGTAAACGAAAAACAACTGGCATTTGGAAAGTGTGAGATGAGGGAGAAAGTGTGGTGGAACAAGTATTAGCATTAAGTATCTTGCTCGCTGGATCGAAATTCTCCGTTATTAGCTAGCCAGAGAAATGTTGAGCAACATTGGACAACTCATCTGATCAAATTGAGTTTATGGTGTGAAAATATCTTGCTCATAAAGTCAGACAGCTAACGTTAGCTAGGTAACGTTACAACATCAGATGAGCTAACATTAGTAACCTAACCAATTCGCTATATTATTAACTGGTATACGATTCCTTGCCGTTACTCAAGTTATAACGCGTGAGTTGCTTACTGGACCCTGGCAATCTGTGAAATGTTAACTAGCTAACCACTATCTGTTAGCTAATGTTTTCCCCCCACAGTATGTGGTTAATTTTCAGAATGAGAGAATTAGGTGAAAAATGAGGCGTTGCTTGTTAAACAAGTGGATTCAGAGATCAAGTGTAGCTGGGCCTGACTTCAACTGGATGCCACTATAGAGGTGAAAGGAACACCACACACACGTTCCCTCTTACTCACTTTTGCTGGCACATTGTATTGTAGAACAGATGTCCACAGGCAGAATGTGTACAATGTAATAGTTTTTGTTGTGTTGAACTTGACAGTAGTGTGTGGATTATAAAAAACATTACTCGGGGAATGTTATTTTTGCATACAGCCTTGTGCACTTGTTCTATAATGACCACTATAATAGAGCAAAAATCAAATGCATGTTTGTTTCATTCTATTTCTGCTTTAAGATGTTTTTTATAAAGGCTGTCATGGCTAACTGCAATGTTAGTGTATTTTTCTTTCTCAAGACTTGTCATTTGCAGTAAAGTCTAGGCAACAAATAACATTGGATTAGGTTCACATTAACCACTTTATTTTACACACAGACTGATCATGTAGATCATATTCTTAGTTTTTTTTAGTTAGTTAAAACATGCATTTCCCCCTAGCAGGGATTTTTTTTGTGCATGTTTCAGTGAAAAAAATCGATTTAAAAAGTCACCTTTTTGGGCCTTCCAGTTTGCATCCCTGGTATGTGCCTTCAGTCTCAAACTCATGCACTTGTTTCTCCCCACAGAGGAGGACTTCCTGCTTTCCCAGGCCACCCTTCTGGAGCAGGTCAGCAACCTCCAGCCACTATTGGACAGCAATTACATCAGAGGTCAGTGAGTGGGAATTTAAGTACCATTACAATGTGGTCTGTGAAGTATTGATGGGATGATGGGTTAAAGTGTTTTTTTTTCATGTTGAACGCAACTTATTGTAAAGTTCTCATTCATAGATGTGCCAGAGCATGCCACCAAGCTACAGCGTTTGTCTCAGATTCACATCAAAGAGCAGGTATGAACCCTCCCCCGCTCTCTTTTACTTATTCACACCCCTCTTCTTGATGGTCTTTTCTCACAAGACACGCTAGATTGACTTTTGTGAATTACAGTAGTAACACTGCTCTTGTCATTTTCCCAAAGGACCAAACTGAAGCCCAGTCCCTAGAGGTTAAGAAACTGTTTGAGGAGTACAACAAAATGGTACCTTTCCTTCCTTATAATAGCAAATAATGGAATTATTGAAGTGAATAAATAACACTGATCAAGACAGAGGAAAATGTATCTGAGGTTAGCTAGTGAAACTGTGTCGAGTACATTGGCTATCGTGTCTCCCGACCTCCTCGGTCAGATGAATGAACGTGAGTGGTTGTAGATTGTTTTCTGTCAAGTCATGTTGAACTCTGAGAAATGTCTAGTCTGTGCTAATGGAATGAACTGCCTGGCCCACCAGTTCTTTGAACCTTGACCTCTTTGGCAGATGTTCCTGCTGTCCAAGCAGTTCACCCAGTGGGATGAGAGCCTGCGGAAAGTGGAGGAGGCAAAGGGCATCCGTCAAGTGGAGTAGCGACCATGTCCAGTGATGACTTATGACAGTGTCACGGCATGATGTCATCTGTGTGTCAAGGGTCCTATATGCAGCTTAATGTAACTTACTGGATATTATTTATTTACAGCTACATCAAGAGACATTTGCATAGTTTATTTTTTATCCTTGTTCATTTATTCAACATACAATGTACCCATGCATTCCAATTGTGCAACACTGCTCCAGGCAGTCACAAGACACTGCTTTTTTTCTGGGTTGGTTGACGGTAGAAGAGTGTAGAAGAATTTGCACTAACCTTCTTCCACAAAGTCCTGGTTTTAAGTAGTTTTATCAGACAGCATGACCGCAAATGTAAAGTAATTGCAATAAAATCCATACTATTCAAACTGAACTGTTTGGTTACTTCTGTTTGCAATACTTGTTTCAATATATTGTTATAAAACAACTAAAGTCGAAACTTCAAATGTGTGCTTGAATTGTTTTTCTGTTCGCATTTAATTACAGCTATTTCAATAGCCATATCTATGACTAAGAGAAGACGTTTTAGAAAGAAATTGAACTGTATTTTAAGACGGTTAAATGCTCTAACAAAAAAGCTGTTAGAATTGTAAGTATATGCATGTCCCTTAAGGTCCTTGTAATGTGAAATTGTACCCCCTAGCTCGATTGTCTTGTCTAATCTATGTATGCCTGTGTTCCCTCGTGCTTTGTTTTGTTATTAATTTAAAAAAAGCTACAATCGATCGGTTGTATAAAAATAACGTATTTTTAGTCACAAGGTAGGTTTCCATCCAATTTGACAGATTTTCATGCGAATATTCTAAAATCTGCATAAAATAAGCATTTTCCCACCAGAGATGTTTTCATTAAACGGATTTATTGCAGATAAAGCCAGTGTGCGTGATGTCGTGGTGGACATCACGTTTATTGTAATGTCGATGTCCGAATGAAAAAAATAGAAGTTAAATGCGTTTCAATTCTAATGGTTTTGTCAAAACTGTTGCGTTATATAGCAAATGTGCACACTGGGCTTGGCACGTGCGCTTTAGCCAGCTGCTCAACAGTTCCGGGTAGGCTACCGACATGAGATTATTATGGCTAAGAGTGATATTTTTATTTGTCAAACGGCAGCCACATCGATCATTATATCACCAGAATAAGACCCTCAATATGCATTGGATAGGATCATCAAGCTAATCACGTGTACTTTCACCACCATGTGAAATTAATCATTTATTTCATCTGTAGCCTTAGAAACTGCATGGTTTCCGAGTCGTAGTGGGACCACACAACATATCATCGCGTGACTCCAAGTTTACTTCGATGTTATCATTACGTTAGTATATCAATATTTGCCCATAAAGAGATTTCCACCCCAATTTCTCACGTAATTCATTTTTAAACACAAAGTACCACAAATTCGGCATTCAATTGTAACGGCATATCCTATTTCCATCAGCCCGGTCGTGACTTTTTTCATGAGGCAGTTCATTTATCCACATAGAATGGTTGGATTGAAACCTGGTTATAGATATGGCTAGTAATTTAAACCGTTTCCAAATTATGGTAACGTATCAAACATTTTGACACCCCTTGCCTCTTTTCAAATCAAGAGCTTGCTATCGTTACAGGAAGAATATCTATTGCATACTCAACTCGCCCTCTTTCCTCGCCTCCTCAAACCCCATTGGATGAGGACAAACCAGAGGTCCTTCCCCTTTGTCTTCCAATAGGTTTTGAGAAGAGAGAGGACGCGAGGAGGATACAATTGAGATTATCCTGCTGTCTAGCACGCGCTCGGTAATGTGGTCAATTTGGCAGCAGATGGGGGAAATTATTATTGTAATTATTAGTCTTTATTGTGTAAAATGTGCATAATTGGTTATGGAGGTACATATTTTTCTGCAGACAATATCTGAAATGCAGACTAAAATATTGCGAAATACAGGCAGACACGCACGCACGCACCCTATCATATTATTGGGCTATAGTAATGACTAATATAATTAATTGTGATGACTAAGGCATTCTTATTACTTCATTGCAAACATCTGTTTTGTTGGGGCTCGTTTCCATGGACGTGGTTCATACTAATTCGAAACCAATAATACTGAAACTGAGTGTGTATACATTTCTTAATTATAGCATTTTACTCTATGCGTTACCAACACAATTACATCAAATAGTTGGGTACGTTTGGTTAAATACCCCTGGATGATTAAAAAAATGTTGGTATAAATGCACATCATCCCCCCCGCTTTCACCCCCCCAGTGGTAGCGTCAGGAGGGTGCGTAGTCTGTTACAGCCTCCGCGGACAATCGACTCGAGGGAAGGAACATGTTGACATAAGGAAGGACTAAGGCTGTTTGTTAGGAGCGGCACAACCATGGACAAGACTGCAGTAGTAAAAGTCGGTGCCGCGGCCAGTGCCAGTGTATGTGCCCTGTTCGGTGGTGTGGTTCTCGCCCAGTACATGTTCGCCAAGAAGAAGAGAGCGGGAAAGAAAACGAAGATCATCGAGATGGTGAGTGGGCTCGCGCGTGTTGTTCATGTGTGTATTGCGCAGTCGCGGATGTTCCTAGAAATAACAAGGGTGGTTTAGAGGTCATTATTTGCTAGGTAACTATGGTGGTTTCACGAAAAGCTGTTCAAAATCGCGACATGACATTAAACTGATGCTGTTTGTCAGATGGTGAAATTTGCCAGCTGATTTCGTGGTACAATGTTGAAATAATGTTGGTTCAATGGGTTGCAAAGTCCCTTCTGCTCTACTCTCGAGCCCCCTGTCCAAAATAAACAAGTATTGAAGCCAAATTAGTGTCTCTATCAAAGAAGTTCAACTGGTACAGGTCAGGTGTGAGCTTTACTTTTCACATTGCTTGTCCTCAAGCATCATTGCTAGTTACATCTTCTGATTCTCAATCTTAGGACATGTAGCCTACCATCTAGTCTCTACGAATCCGAGAGTGGCAGACAAATCTCTCCTCTCTAACATAAAGGCTCACTTTTTGTGATCATTCCCATCACATGTCAGACTGAAAACTTCATTTGAAAGTACTTTACCTGTTGTCCACTGATTTCTGTCCTTATGTAGAAGGTAATCTGAGACAAAATATCCAGAGTAGTGCCATTAACCTGACTGTATGTCGGTTTGTATTTTCAATGCTGAAACAATTGACTTGCACAATTGACATGACTTGCACAACATGTCAACGGCCACGTTTAACCTAAGCACAGATCAAACATTGTACCACGAAATCAGATGACAAATTTCACCACCACTTCCAGCTAATTGCTACGGAATGGCCTTTGACAGTTCGGTTACATTCCGCAACTGTTTACATATTGTGCGTCAGGGACGCCGGGGCAGGGAAGTGAACCAGGGTCACTGATGTGAAAGGCAGCGCACCAATAGGGTTAGCCCACTTGATGTGAATTGTGACATGGCTCATATAGTGAAGATTGCTACATCTTATTGTTCAGTTATTTTTAGACACGGTGTACAACAATTGTTGCATTGCATGTAATAATTCAAACTATCACAGTATCAATTGTGTCTGTGAAATGTTGCAGAATCATTGTTTGATATAGTGAAAGACAGTTGTACCTCACAGGCAGCCAGACTCTTACGTTGTCTGACACATCACTAACCGGTGCACAAGACAAGTTAGCATTGTTTTATAGACGGCAGGGAGGGTGACCTCATATCAGACCTACATTAAACTTAGCGTGTTGACTAGAGGTTGACCGATAATTATTTTTCAATGCCGATACCGATTATTGGAGGACCATAAAGGCAGATACCGATTAATCGGACAATTTTTAAAATGTATTTTTGTAATAATGACAATAAGTGTTCATTCAGTATTGTTGTAATTAACTTAATATAATACATCAATAAAATCAATTTAGCCTCAAGTAAATAATGAAACATGTTCAATTTGGTTTAAATATTGCAAAAACAAAGTGTTGGAGAAGAAAGTAAAAGTGCAATATGTTCCATGTAAAATGTGCCATGTAAGAAAGCTAACGTTTCAGTTCCTTGCCAAGAACATGAGAACATATGAAAGTTGGTGGTTCCTTTTAACATGAGTCTTCAATATTCCCAGGTAAGAAGTTTTAGGTTGTAGTTATTAAAGGAATTATAGGACTATTTCCCTCTATACCATTTGTATTTCATTAACCTTTGACTATTGGATGTTCTTATAGGCACTTTAGTATTGCCAGTGTAACAGTATAGCTTCCGTCCTTCTCCTTGCTCCTCCCTGGGCTCGAACCAGCAAAACAACGACAATTAGCGCATGCTAACTAGCTAGCCATTTCACCTCGGTTACACAAGCCTAATCTCAGGAGTTGATAGGCTTGAAGTCATAAACAGCGCAATGCTTGACGCACAACGAAGAGCTGCTGTCGTTCTGCCCCTGAACAAGGCAGTTAACCCACTGTTCCTAGACAGTCATTGATAATAAGAATGTGTTCTTAACTGACTTGCCTAGTTAAAGATTAAATAGGTGTAATAAAAAAAAAATTAAAAGGCAAAATCGGCGCCAATAAATACCGATTTCCGATTGTTATGAAAACTTAAAAAAAATCGGCCCTAATTATTCGTCCATTCTGATTAATCGGTCGACCTCTAGTGTTGACCCATTCATTTACACTAAACTTCTTCCAGGAATGTGCTGGCTGCTCTATTCCCTGCTTTCTGACTGGGGTTCTTTTTAGGCAAGCTTTGTGCTCTTTGTTGTTGTTTTATTTAACTCTGTGTGTCAAACTGCCTTTATCTTGGCCAGGTTGCAATTGCAAATGAGAACTTGTTCTCAACTAGCCTACCTGGTTAAAGGTGAAATAATATTTGTTTTAAATAGGCATGTCGGTTGTTATGAATCCCTTTTGGCCCGACAGTCTAGGGGGGAATGGTAATGAGACCCGTAACATAACTCATGCAATTTATAATAGTGACAACGTAAAAGTGTGAACGAAATAACCACGACAACTGAAATCTACCGTCAAACTCAGGGTTTATTAGTAAACACACGGTAATGGGGGGGGGGGGGGGGGGGAAGGGGCTGAGCTGGACCCAAGGAAGGAAATAATAAGTATTCAAAAACACCCCTAAGCTAGACTAGCCTATTTCAACAACAGCTAACTAACCAAAAATACAGTGGGTGGTCCGCCCAGTTCTAACTAGTGTATTTAACAAAGTTTACCTACGGGTAGTGTATGCCCATGGGCGACTTGTCTTGGTTCCCCTTTTCCCACCAGCAAACAAACACCATAACCAAAAACAATACTCACAGGTGAGGACAAAGTGATATGGAGGTACTCAAACAAAAGAGAGGTCAATACATAAAGAGAGAGTGAAACAGAGCGACCTACAGACATGGCATTTACAGAGAGATTGAGCTCAAGAGCAAACAACTGACAGGGTTTTTAAACCAAGGGAAAGGAACTGTGATTGGGTAGGAAACAGGTGGAGGTGTGTCTTCTGATTGATGCTTGATTGGTGAGTGATGATTTTCACCTGTGAGGGGAGAAGGAGAGAAAAGAACACATGTATCCGTAACATCGGTTAAGAACAAATTCTTATTTACAATGACGGCATACCCCGGCCAAACTCAGAAGACGCTGGTCCAATTGTGCGCCGCCCTATGGAACTCCCAATCACGGCCAGATGTGAATCAGCCTGGATTTGAACCAGGAACTGTAGTGACGCCTTTTGCACTGTGTTGCAGTGCCTTAGACCACTGCGCCACTCGGGATTATTACAGTGTTCCCAGTATGGGAAAGACATCAACTGTTACAAAAACACACAGCCACTCCACAGTATCCAGTTGTAGCAGGCGTGTTGCCTGATGTCCCAGCCCACAGTGGTGTCCTGTTGGTCAATGATAGGCATCTACTACATGTTTGTGTTTGGGATTGAAATGGTCGCATGTATTCATCATTGGCCACTAGATTGCAGGCAAGAACATTTGTCGTGCTTCATGCTTGCTCTCAAGCAAATAAACATGTTCACTCCACTTTCTCCATGGGGAGATTGGCAATAGACAGTCTTGCTCAGTGCTGTTTTACTTCCTTTTGGACATCTTTTTCAGTTTGATCTATGTTGCTATTTTAGAAAAATATTGTTACACTATGTTCTAGTGTTATGGTGTGTTTAAGATTCCCCAAAATGTTCTTTCATGATCGTACTACTACAACACTTTTAGTATTATTTTCAAAGTATTACTTTGACTCCAGCATAGACCCAATGTCTTTACATTATGGTTAGGCCTAAACAATGTGTAGGAGCTGTTTTGGCCTGTTTGTGTTGTGTATGTGTTGTCTGTCAAGAGTTATTTTGACTTGTTTTGTACACTAGAGGGCACTATATGTTGAGGGTTACTGGTTGTGTGTGTGTGTGTGTGTTATTGGGGGGGGGCACAGGTGAGAGGAGAGCGCATACAGTTCTTACCGTATCACAGATACAGCTTATAGAATTGCATCTCTCTGCACCTATTTGTATAGGAATATGTGTAGTGGAGCTATATACATTTTATACTGTATGTGCAGTGAATGGGAACTTCACCCAAGCTGATTTTTTTGTGGACGTGTTATGGACAGCTTTCTCCTGTGCCAGTGGCTTTTCATAGGGAATCGCCACTACAATGTGGTTAAGTCGCTCAACAAAGTCTAGGCTTAAATAGTCCAAGGAGGGGTGACCGACACAATAGAGTACAGGTGTATATTGCTGGATAAGTGACCTTGTTTGGCTGAGGTCACAAATGTTCTCTCTAGAGGTCGACCGATTATGATTTTTCAACGCCGATACCAATTATTGGTAATAATGACAATTCCAACAATACTGAATGAACACTTATTTTAACTTAATATAATACATCAATAAAATCAATTTAGCCTAAAGTAAATAATGAAACATGTTCAATTTGGTTTAAATAATGCAAAAATAAAGTGTTGGAGAAGAAAGTAAAAGTGCAATATGTGCCATGTAAGAAAGCTAATGCTTAAGTTCCTTGCTCAGAACATGAGAACATATGAAAGCTGGTGGTTCCTTTTAACATGAGTCTTCAATATTCCTAGGTAAGAAGTTTTAGGTTGTAGTTATTATAGGACTACCCATCGTTACCCATCGCTCCACAAAAGCTCTGCAAGGGGAACAACTACTCCAAGTCTCAGAGCGAGTGACGTTTGAAACGCTATCAGCATCCCTAAGTCTAAATATTGCTCTTAGATTGCACAACCTTCAATGTTATGTCATAATTACATAAAATTCTGGCAAATTAGTTCGCAATGAGCCAGGCGGCCCAAACTGTTGCATATACCCTGACTCTGTGTGCAATGAACGCAAGAGAAGTGACACAATTTCACCTGGTTAATATTGCTTGCTAACCTTTCTTTTAGCTAAATATGCAGGTTTAAAAATATATACTTCTGTGTATTGATTTTAAGAAAGGCATTGATGTTTATGGTTAGGTACACGTTGGAGCAACGACAGTCCTTATTCGCGAATGAGCACGGCATTGATTATATGCAACACAGGACACACTAGATGAACTAGTAATATCATCAACCATGTGTAGTTATAACTAGTGATTATGATTGATGGTTTTTTATAAGATAAGTTTAATGCTAGCTAGCAACCTACTATGGCTTCTTACTGCATTCGCGTAACAGGCAGTCTCCTCGTGGAGTGCAATGAGAGGCAGGTGGTTAGCGCGTTGGACTAGTTAACTGTAAGGTTGCAAGATTGAATCCCCTAGCTGACAAGGTAAAAATCTGTCGTTCTGCCCCTGAACAAGGCAGTTAACCCACCGTTCCTAGGCCGTCATTGAAAATAAGAATGTGTTCTTAACTGACTTGCCACGTTAAATAGAGTTGTAAATTGGCGTCCACAAATACCGATTTCCGATTGTTGTGAAAACTTGAAATCGGCCCTAATTAGCCATTCCAATTAATCGGTCAACCTCCAGTTCTCTCTGACTTCTCCTGTGACACGGCAGGCTTATCCAGGGGCAACAGAGTTACAGCCTTCCTCCTTTGCGGAGAGGGAGTTTATCTACGACAGAGAGGACTGTCCATGTGCCTGTGCTGTGGTGATACTGTTAGCTGAAGAGCTCTTACAGCAGACACTGTCCACTTTACTGTCTACCTATTCATATTTATGAGGCATGGCGTATAGAGCCAAGCGGATCTGGCTCTCTGTTTCTCTTACATGCTTTCTTTCAAGGGGTAAGACCTCTAATAGGACAATTTCTACTCCACCCCAGAGCCAATACTATTTTAGGTTTTTCAGTGGGCACTACAAGTTTTAAGAGAAATGCATTCTAATGAGAATGTTATTAAGCTATCATGAAATGTTCTGTGGCAATGTGGATGATACTTTGCCAAACTACATAGGGCCCAACCACAGTCCTACTTTAATCACAGAGCAGCACACGCAGCTTATCAGAACGCTGTTCTAGGGAAATGAGTGTCCAAGCCTGCCTGGCAAAGTCACCATTTTGGCTCAGTCAAAACTCTTGAACTAAAATGTTGTCAGCAGCATGCCCTCACAGCCCTTGTTAATGTATTTTTTTCTCTTCTGCCCTTGTTCCACATAGTAGGTCTTTTATTTACATTTGTTGCAGAAATGTTCAGTATATTCTTACATTGACTGATTCACCCAAGATAACCTCTCTTCCCTATATTTGTGTAGGCATAATTCTGTCACAAATGCACAGGTAAATGGAAATGCCTCAAAGCACCTCTTCCACTCTGTTGCCCGGTGGCTGATAGTAGTCTGAATACAGACTGAATACAGACTACTACAAATGAACTCCAACTCTCGTACTCTGCTCCAGCTGTGTCCTCTATAACCTTTGACTTTGGTGAACAAGGCTGGGGGTGAGGACGAGACGCCCTCCACTGTAGAAAGGAATGTTGAGCCAGCACTTTCACGGATGTTGAAAAAGTTACAAACTGACAATGGGTTTTAAATTGTGTTATCCCAATGTATTAAATTTTTTCTTCGGGTGAGGCAGAATCTCCAATGGACTCCCTTTCAACACCTGATGTTTGAAGGTTTTTCCAAAGATTGTTGAAAATGTAGGCCTAGCCTATTTATGGGGGGGAAACATTTTAGATTGGGTGGAACTTGTTTTTGTATATCCTTGTTGTTTTAAATGTCTTATAAAAAAGACGACTGCATAAAGGTATCTGTTTTAGACCTTTTGCTCCCAAGACTTGGGTGGAGAGAGGTTGGATTTATCACCTACATATGATACCAGTGTCAGAAACTCAACAGTCACCATGGTAGTGGAAATGCAGACCTGAATATGATTGGCCAGCCATTCCGTTTTCTAGTTATTTGATCAATGTTGATTGGATAGGTGTGTGTGTAGTCTTATTTTGGTGAGACGTGATTAGAACTCTCTACCTGAGTTAGTCCTATTGAAAGGTGGTATGTGACCCTGCAGCTGAGGTATGGTTTGTCATGTGCTAGGCCTAAATAATGACTGACTAATAACTGACATTTCTGACTTGCTGATTGGCAAGTCAGAAATGTCAGAGTTCCGACTAGTGTGTGAACGCGGCATATAACCTACAGGGGGAAAAACTCAGATGGCTTCTCATTGGCGGAGAGCAGATTTGATGAACCATGACCCTTTGACCCTGGGTATTCCATAGCCACGCACACACAAACGTGTGGGACAGGGTAGTGGTCTTGAAATGTGTGTGCTCAGTGTTGGTGGAGAAATGCACCGCAGGGTTTCGTCCCTGGCCTGGCAATAATCCAGACAAGTGGGAGGGCTGTTTCTGTTGCATCATGTGATTGTAATGGATTCCAGTTACAGTACCTCTATTAAAAGCTGAGGGGTCAAAGGTAAACTACTGCCACGGGGCGATTCCATGTCCCCTCATCTACTTGCCTTCTCTGTGTGGGTGTGTTAAGACATGTTAATATAATCTTTGTGTCCTGTGTTTATGATGTAAATTGAAGTGGTGTGTGAGTTGTTCATTTGCGTGTCAGTGCGTCACTGGCCTCTTACAAAGGGGAGGGATTATCTAGTCTAATCTATTTTGGGTGACGCCCCCTCTGTTGCGTTGCCTATATAAGCCCTCTGCTGACAGAGAACCTTTTCTTCACTCCCTTCACTTGTTTTGTGCAAGACCAGAGGAAAAGGTAAGCTACAAATGTGTTATTTATGTTTGTGTTTAGAGTTGGAGAAAGGATGAACTGAATGTATGGAAGATGGGGATTCATGGATTGTTATGGAGTCTATACTGTAAAATATCATTAGAGGACAGTGTGTTAATAGTTGATAGTTGTAAATAGGTATGACTGGTATTTGGCTCGATGCGTGTGTGGATTCTGCTCTCCCTTCCCACTAACTAAGTTTATACCTAATATTCAAGAATGAGTTACATAGGTGTGGTCTAAGTGTTTTTAAAACGGAAGAATGTTGTCAATGTAGCCTATGCATCTGGAACGGTGTATTTCTTAAAGACATTACGGCGCATGACATTGCGTAAACAACTCAAATGTACCAAAGGAGAGGGTGTTCTGTTACATGGATCAGCCCCAGTGTATTACATTTAAGTGGTGTGAGAGGGTTGTAAAGAAGGGGGGTGAAGGGGTTCCTAACTTTAACCTACATCCCAGTCATAACGTCCACTGATACCACAGAACAGTCTTGGTACACTATTGCATACCACTGATGGGTGCGTGTGCACAAAGTTATTTGTTGATGGGGTGTGGGCTATTTTGATTCAAACAGTCTGGTGAAGGAATACCCAGGTATCTAGTTTACACCCCTGATCTTTTCCAGCCCCCCCCCCCCCCCACACACCTTTCAGTCAAGGTTTTATTAGCAACCTTAAAAATACACTCAAGGGGAGAAAAGGGTGTGCGCACACACACACCAGCTGAAGGTTGTATTTATGGTTTGTTACATTCCTGCCCTGACATGTCAACAGGGCTTCAACTGCGCTATAGATCTCTCTCTCTCATTTCTCCACCTGAACCTAATTCGTTGCCTGATCATTAGCCTAATATTGTAGTTAGACCACCAAGTCAAGTAGCGACGATTCAATAGAACATATTGGTGTCTGCAGCCCTGTAAGTTGTTTGGTTCAGGTCTCCTCCCTCCTGGCCTGGGGCTTGTTTGGGTGGTGGTCAGTTATGTACGGAAGAAGGATCCATAACATCAGCTGTTCCACTGCTATGGCCCTGGGGAGATGGGAGATGGGGGCTGGGGCACGAGGGGTGTTGTGATATCCAGTTAGTCTACTCCTGGCTCCTCTTACATTGGCCCCAAAAAATGACGGTGCTCTTTTAAACTCGACCCGCACCCCACCAAATACTAACCATAGGCCCAACTCAAGTTAACCTCAACACTTTATTTTATTATTGAGTCCTCCTCCCCTCCGAAGGGGTATTATTTTAAATGATTGATTTTAAATGATTTTATCAATTCAGTGATGGGTGTTACATGCTACTTGTAGTAGTGTATATTAGAAGCATGCTTAATCTCTTTCTGTGTCTTTCGCCCTCTCCATCTCTCAGATGCCAGAGTTTGAGAAGAACACGGTCCACATGAGGGATCCAGAGCGGGTGGAACGGATCATCTGTGACATGATCAAGGGTGGCGCCTCCAAACTACAGGTACAGTAGGAGGGGAAGGGTGTGCAAAGAGAAATGGGCCGTTCGTATTGGATGAACAGTGACACCTTGTGGTGACAGTATGATGGCCAGAGTTATCACTGACTCCCATCCATGGTTCTCCTGGTTTGTTTTCAGGTCATCACTGACTTTGACATGACGTTAAGCCGGTTTGCAGTCAACGGCAAACGCTGCCCCACGTGTCATAGTAAGTACAACATAAAACCAGCTCAACATTCACTGGGATTCTAAATAAGTTACCTGCCTATGACTGTCTCTGGCCTATCCATCTGACCAAAGTCCTCCTTTCCACATAGATATCATTGACAACTGCAAGCTTGTCACCGAAGATTGTAGGACGAAGGTTTGTTTGATGTTACTATTGCTTAATAGTATTTGTAGGTGTCACGAAAGCACGTGTTAATGCTAATTGATTTTCTGTCTTTTAGTTACTGGAGCTTAAGAACACATATTACCCCATAGAGATCGACCCCCATCTAACGATGGAGGAGAAGTATCCATTTATGGTAGAATGGTGAGTAGACGCATGGACACGTGCACACACACACACATACCGTTGCTCTCGCTAAGGCCCAATGTGTGTGTGTTGACAGGTACTTTAAGTCCCACACATTACTGGTGGAGCAGAGGCTACAGAAGGACAAACTCTCGGAGGTGGTGAGAGACTCAGACGCCTGCCTGAGGTAAGACCTGATAAAAATAATGTGAATGAATTTAAACTACAGAAAGCCGCTCAGGACACATGTTGAGCGGCCGTTATTGCCGCTTCATAAACACGAGCTCTACGAAATATTATTTATTTCTGCCTGTGAATCATTTTCGTTCATATAAGCTGGATGTCTGTCCCACAGAGGGCTATGACTGGTTCTAATGCTTACATGTCTGTCCCACAGGGAGGGCTATGAGTGGTTCTAATGCTTACATGTCTGTCCCACAGGGAGGGCTATGAGTGGTTCTAATGCTTACATGTCTGTCCCACAGGGAGGGCTATGAGTGGTTCTAATGCTTACATGTCTGCCCCACAGGGAGGGCTATGAGTGGTTCTAATTCTTACATGTCTGTCCCACAGGGAGGGCTATGAGTGGTTCTAATGCTTACAGGTCTGTCCCACAGGGAGGGCTATGAGTGGTTCTAATGCTTACATGTCTGTCCCACAGGGAGGGTTATGAGTGGTTCTAATGCTTACATGTCTGTCCCACAGGGAGGGCTATGAGTGGTTCTAATGCTTACATGTCTGTCCCACAGGGAGGGTTATGAGCCGTTCTTTGACCGGCTCCAGCAGCACAACGTGCCCGTGTTCATCTTCTCAGCGGGTCTGGGAGACGTCCTGGAGGAGATCATCCACCAAGCGGGGGTCTACCACCCCAACGTCAAGGTGGTGTCCAACTTCATGGACTTCGATGAGAATGTACGTCCCCCCCTGTCCCTCGAGGAGAGCTTGGTACATGCTGAGGATAGGCCTGAGTTTCCGAGTGTTGATAAACCTGATTTAAAAAAGCTATGGTTCTACCTGGGTGTATGCATTGCATTGCAGTTGCATCAGTTAGCTCAGTTCCATTTAAACTCAAGTATTTTTCTTCTCTCAGGGCGAGCTGAAGGGCTTCAAGGGAGAGCTGATCCATGTGTTCAACAAGCATGACGGCGCCCTGCGCAACACGGAGTACTTCAAACAGGTGAAGGACAACTGTAACATCGTGTTGCTGGGAGACTCGTTAGGTGACCTCAACATGGCTGACGGCGTGCCCAACGTGGAGAACATCCTCAAGATCGGCTTCCTCAATGACAAGGTGCCCGCAACCCCTCCCCTCCCCCCATCGCCAGTCTTCAACTCTATCTGCTCCCATCACCAGCTAAATTACTGCATATGAATAGTCTGAAGATGTGACTATAGTGACTGAAATGAAAAGTATGAGGTTATGTGCTGTCTGTGCCAATGTGCATCGTAACTCTTCTCTCTTCCCTGGCAGGTGGAGGAGCGTTTGGAGAAATATCTGGACTCTTATGACATCGTCTTGGTAAAGGACGAGACTCTAGAAGTGCCCAATTCTATCCTTCAGAAGATCCTATAACTCATCCCCTCTCCACATCATACTGACACACTTCCCCCAAACCCATGGAAAATGAACCGACCTCTGAACCCCCAGACGGATGTTACTGGCCCCCCGCCACTGACTCACAGCCCCTCGACATACACTAGCTCCATGGGCACCCCTCCTTGAATCCCACCAACCATAGGGTCATGGTTGGGTACTTGATGTTCCCTTCCCCTCTTTATGAAGACATTTATTCTACTCTCAATGAACTATTTTAAAGTACACAGCCTCAGTCTTTGTCTGTCTGCAACCTTGTCGATGTCCTCTACCCCATAACTAAAAAGTAATAGCAACCCCCCAAAAAATGCTAACTAAATATTTTAATAATTTGCACGTAATTGTTCATATTTTTGATATTGTAATGCTTGTATCAGCTTGCAAGTCATAAACCGAGCATCCACACAAGAACACAGCGACGTCTTTGGAACAGTCCTGGCATGCATTTCACCACACTACGTCACCTTGCATTGTGCAACAGCTTGGCTACAGGAATCAATGTAGGTCTGAAAAAATAACGTGAACCTGTCTATGGGTGAACCATACTCCGACATTGGTATGAATGTTATCAGTGGTTTTATGGATGTAGTAATGGATTCTGTCTTGCACAAGAAAAGCCATGTCTGCATCTCTATCAGTTTTTTCACATGGTGACTTTGCTACTGTAGCCACACTAGAAAGTAGCACTATTTTACAAGAGTACTAACACTGCACATTTTTATGTGCCATTTAAATATACTGCATGGGTTATAAGATACCTTATGGTGCTTATATCAAGAAATGTTGTTCTGCCCCTGAACAAGGCAGTTAACCCACTGTTCCCAGGCCGTCATTATAAATAAGAATGTGTTCTTAACTGTCTTGCCTAGTTAAATAAAGGTCAAAAATAAAATAAAAATTGAATCAAGAAATTAAACTAAATTGTCAATGACAGTTGCGATAATAGTAGTAACTAGTGGTGCTAAAGATTTCCATAAGTTAGTTACGGGCTATTACTGTTAATGCAACTGACTTTATGAATGATATAGTGTAAAATAAAGTACTACCAAAGAAGTCATTACACAGAGGAAAAGTAGCCTACTCAATAGGCAGTATATTACAAGAGAACACCACTGGGTAAAGCACCTTGGTCTGTGGATCAGCGACATTCAATAAGATTCATATTTTCTTTAACTTGTCTTGCACATGTTTGACGTTTTATATTTAAAATTGTAGCGTTTTAAACGTGCTGCTACACCTGCATGTTGCCTTTTCTTAACTTCAGATTTGTCTAAAGAACAGCGGGGGAAATAACTTGTGAATAAAACTTGTCAAATAACAGATGGTGTTTTCTGTTCAACTGTACGATCAAGCTTGTGTGTGGGGATTGTGGTTGAAAGCAAGATGTAATACCAAAATGGACCTCTAGAGAACGACAAAGTCCAATTAAATATAACATTTCACCGCAGCTCCAAAAGACCTGTGTGCAAAATCCATACTTACGTGGCATACTTGTTCTGTGTTGTTTTCTGTTATATTCATCTGGCTCGTTGGTCTAGGGGTATGATTCTCGCTTAGGGTGCGAGAGGTCCCGGGTTCAAATCCCGGACGAGCCCTACTTTTACTAAAATACGAAACTGAATGACTGACACAAGTTATTGTGATAAAAGTGTAATAAAAACACGAACGTGTCAAACATTAAGGAACTACAAGACATCACTGAGTTCCATTATGCAACAAGGCAGATTATTGAGAATTTGGTTGCAAGTATATGCTTATAATACAGTTTTCATTCCAAATAATATTGGATGTTCCATTTAATTGCTATATTATCCTCACATTTAAATGTCACACGCACAAGTACAGCGAAATTCCTTTCTTGCAAACTCAAAACCCAACAATGCAATAATGTAAAACTAGATTTTTTAAAAACACGAGAAATAAGAAATATGCCTCAAACGTGTGTATGTGTGTATATATATATAAAAGCAATTAACGGTCATTATAAAAGATGTTGAGTGACATGTTTAATGTGCAATCGCATGTGATTAGATTGAGACCATTTAACCTCCGTTTACCTGAACGTCTGTAGTCTCGTGCACCAGACAAGAACGTCTGTGGAGAATAAAAACTCAGTTTCCCATAAATCTGTGGGTTTGTGCGTTTCTGATCATGCGCGCAAGTACTAAACTATCGTTAGTGTCACTGCTATGACAACAGGCTTCAAGCAAGTTGATGAGGCACACGTAAAAAGTGATATTTAAAAAAAAATCTGAACCACAGACAGGCTCGTCTTGTTAGAGGTAAAAAGAGGCACGTTTAGAATGTGCATATGTCGCTGGAATGTTGAAACTTAGACGCTTGTTAGCCTCCAAGCCAGGCACAAGCACAGCCAGCGTTAATTAGTCAGCTAACGTTAACTAACTTCGCTCGAGGTGTTTCCTGGCTGGCTAGTTTGCTGCCTATAGAGAATCATATACGTCGTCCAGTTTAGTTCTTTTTTTGTTCTGTTTATAACAATTTTCAACGTATGGACAATGCTTGCCCGCAAACCCTACTAACGTTAGCTACCTAGCTTAATCAACAGATTATGCACGTTGATGTTGCTAGCTAGATACTAAGGTTAGATCTAACTAGTTATGTGGAAATCATTATATTCACCTCTAATGAAATGGAGTCGGAGCTCTGCTGATATGCATGGCACACCTGGATAATGTTGAATTATGATGTGGTTGATTGCAGAATGTTGGCTGTGCTTTACTGTCGGTCAATAGATGAAAAGGGGCTGCTGAAAGGTCTTGGCCGTGATAGAGTCAAATAGGCAAGTGGTATAAGGCTATAGGCATATATTCCACTTGTGTAATCTTTCAAAATCGAAATAATAGGGCTATCATTTGAATGGTTATATATGGTCTTGGTGTAGAGGGATGAAGGGATTCTCTCTATGGATTAGCTGTCCATTCCAGCTGCTCAGCAGTTGACAATGGGGAAATCTGCTTGGCCCATGCTCTGATACAATCCCTGATCATGTGACTCAGCTGTCATTGGTTAGTGTAACAGGGGTTTACGGTCAGTGTCACACACAGACCACTGTCCAAACCTCCCTCTGGGTTCCGGAGTCAAAGAAACATCAGCATGTAGCCTAATATAGGTCTCCTGTAAGAGGTCGGCACTAATCCCCTGCAATAAAAGCAGATGATCAGTGAATTACCAGACACACACACACACACACACGCTAGCTTGATAAAGCACTACAAATCTGAGGCTGGCACCCATTACACTTAGAGTGAGTTAAAGTAGGCTTAGAAAGTTCATGCCATATAGGAGACTAGGTGGAATACATGAAAGCCAACTCTTCCAATCGTTTCATCTTTCCATTTGGTTCCAAGTGGGGTAGACAAACAGCAGGTATCAGCCATATTGCTTTCACCTGTCCATTATGATGAGTGTCAGTCACGTGTGGAAGACTGACAAGCAGTATTATGGTGTCCACTAGAGCGGCGATATGACCCTCAGTGTCTGTCTGTCTGTCTCCTCTGCAGTAGCATGTCTCTATTCAAGGCGTGTGATTGGTGGGCCGCGGTGCTGGGCGAGGGGGAGGAGTTTGACCAGGGATGCCTGTGTGTCGGAGATGTGGACAATGTGGAGAAATGGAGAAGGTGTGGGGTTGTGGTGTGTCTGACTGCACTCTGCACTACAAAGACACTGTTCACTAATAGACCAAAAAACAATGAGAGTGAAAGTGCCCCTGGTACCATAGTCTTATTTACATGCACAAATCAGATTAGTTAATTGTCTGATTGACTTACTGATTGACTTAACTTCCTGGATCTTTATTACCATGTTTAAAACATACCATTTCCCCTCTCGATATAAAGCACATACACTGAGTGTACAAAACATTAAGAACACCTTTCTAATATTGCGTTGCACCCCCCTCTTTGCCCTCAGAACAGCCTTAATTCATCGGGGCATGGACTCTACAAGGTGTCGAAAGCATTCCACTGGGATGCTGGCCCATGTTGAATCCAATGCTTCCCAGAGTTGTCAAGATGACAACGCTTTCGACACCTTGTATGGTGGTCCTTTGGGTGGTGGACTATTCTTGATACACACAGGAAACTGTTGAGTGTGAAAAACCCAGCAGTATTGCAGTTCTTGACACAAACCGGTGTGCCTGGCACCTACTACCATACCCTGTTCAAAGGCACTTAAATCTTTTGTCTTGCCCATTCACACATACACAATTCATGTCTCAATTGTGTCAAGGCTTAAAACTCCTTCTTTATACTGTCTCCTCCCCTTCATCTACACCGATTTGAAGTGGATTTAACAAGTGACATCAAAAAGGGATCATAGCTTTCACCTGGATTCAACTGGTCAGTCTCATGGAAAGAACAGGTTTTCTTAAAGTTTTGTACAACGAAGGGAGCAATATGAGACCATACCACAATGTCTAAGCTGAGGAAGTATATCCTGTAGATAAGATAGTGGTGGGCAACTACATGGGCATGCTGCGGGTCTTCTCCCCCCACCCTGCCAAGCCTGGAGAGCCCGGCCCACAGCCAGCTACTGGAGGTGCAGCTCAGAGACCCAGTCATCCAGGTTGAAGTGGGCAAGTTTTTCTCGTAAGTACCAGGGCACACCCACCTACTGCTCAAATAGTATGCTACATGCATATGCTGCTCAAATAGTATGCTACACTCACCTGCTGCTCAAATAGCATGCTACATGCACCTGCTGCTCAAATAGTATGCTACATGCATCTGCTGCTCAAATAGTATGCTACATATACCTACTGCTCAAATAGTATGCTACATGCTACAAAAATCTCTGAAACTGGAAACACTTATCTCCCTCACTAGCTTTAAGCACCAACTGTCAGAGCAGCTCACTGATTACTGCACCTGTACATAGCCCACCTATAATTTGGCCCAAACAACTACCTCTTTCCCAACTGTATTTAATTTTATTTAATTAATTTATTTTGCTCCTTTGCACCCCATTATTTTTTATTTCTACTTTGCACATTCTTCCATTGCAAAACTACCATTCCAGTATTTTACTTGCTATATTGTATCTACTTTGCCATCATGGCCTTTTTTGCCTTTACCTCCCTTCTCACCTCATTTGCTCACATTGTATATAGACTTGTTTATACTGCATTATTGACTGTATGTTTGTTTTTACTCCATGTGTAACTCTGTGTCGTTTTATCTGTCGAACTGCTTTGCTTTATCTTGGCCAGGTCGCAATTGTAAATGAGAACTTGTTCTCAACTTGCCTACCTGGTTAAATAAAGGTAAAATAAATAAAAAAATAAAAAAATGCACCTGCTGCTCAAATAGTATGCTACACGCACCTGCTGCTCAAATAGTATGCTACATGCACCTGCTGCTCAAATAGTATGCTACACGCACCTGCTGCTCAAATAGTATGCTACATGCACCTGCTGCTCAAATAGTATGCTACACGTACCTGCTAACTCAAATAGTATGCTACATGCACCTGCGGCTCAAATAGTATGCTACATGCACCTGCTGCTCAAATAGTATGCTACATGCACCTGCTGCTCAAATAGTATGCTACATGCACCTGCTGCTCAAATAGTATGCTACATGCACTTGCTGCTCAAATAGTATGCTACATGCACCTGCTGCTCAAATAGTATGCTACATGCACCTGCTGCTCAAATAGTATGCTACATGCACCTGCTGCTCAAATAGTATGCTACACGCACCTGCTGCTCAAATAGCATGCTACACTCACCTGCTGCTCAAATAGCATGCTACATGCACCTGTTGCTCAAATAGTATGCTACATGCACCTGCTGCTCAAATAGTATGCTACATGCACCTGCTGCTCAAATAGTATGCTACATGCACCTGCTGCTCAAATAGTATGCTACACGTTACACGCACCTGCTGCTCAAATAGTATGCTACACGCACCTGCTGCTCAAATAGTATGCTACATGCACCTGCTGCTCTGGGATGTATGCTTATGATGCTATCACTGACTGTAAGCAATCCAGGCTGTATCACAACCGGCCGTGATTGGGAGTCCCATAGGGCGGCGCACAATTGGCCCAACGTCGTCCGAGTTTGGCCGGTGTAGGCCGTCATTGTAAATAAGAATTTGTTCTTAACTGACTTGCCTAGTTAAATAAAGGTCACTCAGTCATTGTGTTAATAATGCCTTTTCTCCTCCCCCTCTCTGGTATTCTGGCACTCAGAAGTGTGACCAGGAATTGCAGGTCAAATGGGCAATCTCAGTTAACTCAACATAGCCCTACTTAGAATCTTAAAGTACCACGTCACTAATGGAATTCTCTACTCTCATTGTCCTACATCACTGCACCGAAGGAATAGCGTTGCACAGGAATGATGATGTCATGTGTTGGGAGACAATGGCTTTTCCTGTTGCTTCCCACCCAGTCCTAAACACACATTAGCTTCAAGGGCCAAAGGTTTTTCCTGATCACATGACCTTGCTGACCATGTCGTGAACTCCTGACCCTGTACCACAAAGTCAAGAGGTAGTTGCTGTCATGCTGTTCGGTTATCCACTGTGTAGACATCAATGGAGTTCATGAACCTTTGGCATTGACTTCAACTTTGTTCTTGTCTTAATCTGCTTCCAGTAAATCCTGACCACCATGTCATGAGTTCAGCTCTCTCCATGTGATTTATCATACTATATCAACCACCTAGTCTCAAACTTGGCTGGCTCCACTACTTTAGGCTAACCACCAAGTTACCAGCACATAGCTGGAAACACCCCAGGGTCCCATTTCAAGATGTTGTTAAAGGAAATTTGTTCTCAAGCACTTTAACTTGCCAAATACAGGTTGAGTAAATACTCTAATATTTTGAACAAAAAATGTCAAGCGCTAGACTGAAACCGCCATTGCCTCCTCTGCTCTCCCCGTGGCCAAAACGATTAAAGTAAGAGGAGAAAGAGGGGGATAGGAGGTAAAAGATGGAGAGAAAGGGAGGAATGGAATGGTGAGGGAAGACTGGAATGTTGGGACATGTCATCACGGTGGTCCATTCCTGGGTGCACAGGGACCTCCTGGAGAGACAGGCTTCCTGGAAAAGCCGGGCATTTTCCAAAAGTTTCGCCCACAAAAGGGATGTATGAATCAAAGGATTCCTTCATCTGTTTGCTGACATTTTATGTTACTGTATGTTTTGGGTAGCTGGTTTCGGTTAGCATTTTGAATGACCATTGAGTGTTCCCTAAACAGAGAAACACATTGTAAATTTTGTCTCTAGAGCAGTGGGGCGGGAGATGGTGAAATGTGTTCTCATCGACAGTGGGCGCTGTGGTTTTGAGTAAAGAAGAAATCACCCAGGCTTCATTTTTAGTTGTTTTTCCTCCGTAAACATTACAGCAGGGTTGATGACAGACGTGTTCCTCCGCAAAGCTGTAGAACACATGTTTAAACCATAGATTTACATCAAACAGATTTGTCACTTTTTCCTATGCATATTGTATTATATTTATCCGTTCACAACTTGTGCATGAAGCAGCAGTTGCCCCCAGAATACAAATATAGGGCCAGGTTTGACTACCCCCCCCCCCCCCAATCCTAACCTTTACCATTAGGATATACTTCATTATATCTATACTGATATACTCTTATGTCAGTATTGTCCTGTATGTTTTCATTGGTGATTTTGGGCATCTGTTCTTCGCAGTAATTGAATGAACTTCTCTGCAGGAGTTCAGATCTGCTTCATCTGGCTGTGCTGCACCCCAGAAGACTGTCTGTGTACTCCGTCTCAGGTAATACCACACATTTCAACATTGGCTGTAATATGCATGTCACACCACATTGATGGACTACTACAGACTGAAATATGTTTCGGGATTCATCTGATACCATTGAGGAGTTTAGCACATTTAGCACATCGTCCCCACAGTGACGGTATGACCTGTACATATCCCAACCAAAAGTAATGGATTATAGGCAACAGCCGCACTGAGCTAAAGGCCAGGGCTGCCGCTTTCAAGGTGCGGGACACTAATCCGGACACGTATATAAGAAATCACGTTACGACCTCTGACGATCAATCAAACAAGCAATGAATCAAAATGTGGCAGGGCTTGCAAACTATCACGGATTACAATGGGAAAACCCAACTGCGAGCTGCCCAGTGGCACGAGCCTACCAGATAAGCTAAGTGCCTTCTATGCTCGCTTCGAGGCAAACAACACTGAACCATGCATAAGATCAGCAGCAGTTCTGGACAACTGTGTGATCTGGCACTCCTTAGCCGATGTGAGTAGGACCTTTAAACAGGTTACCATTCATAAGGCCGCAGGGTCAGACAGATTACCAGGACACATACTCAGAGCATGCGCTGACAAGCTGGCGGGTGTTTTCACTGACATTTTCAACCTTTCCCTGACCCAGTGTGTAATACCTACATGTTTCAAGCAGACCAACATAGTCCCTGTGCCCAAGAATACCAAGGTAACCTGTCGAAATGACTGTGTCCCCGTAGCAATCACATCTGTAGGCTTGGAAAGGTTATGGCTCACATCAACACCATTATCCCAGAAACCCTAGACCCACTCCAATTTGCATACCGCCCCAACAGATCCACAGATGACGCAATCTCTATTGCACTACACACTGCCCTCTCCCACCTGGACAACAGGAACTCAGAGTTCAACATTATAGTGCCTTCCAAGCTCATCACTAAGCTCAGGACCTCGGGACTGAACATCTCCCTCTGCAACTGGATCCTGGACTTCCTGATTTGCCGTCCCCAAGTGGTGAGGGTAGGCAACAACACATCCGCCACGCTCTTCAGATGTGCGTGGTTAGTCCCCTCCTGTACTCCCTGTTCACCCACGACTGCATGGCCAACTCCAATACCATTAAGTTTGCTGACGACACAACGGTGGTAGGCCTGATAACCGACTGCGATGAAACCGCCTATAGAGAGGTGGTCAACAACCTCTCCCTCAATGTCTGCAAGACAAAGGAGCTGATCTTGGACTATCGGACACAGTGGGCTGCGCACGTCCACTTCCACATCAATGGGACTGTAGTGGAGCGTGTTGAGAGCATCAAGTTCCTCGGTGTCCACAGGAATTAACATGGTCCAGATTAGAAGTCGACCAATTATGATCTTTCAACGCCGATACCGATTATTGGAGGACCAAAAAAAGCCGATACCGGTTAATCGGATGATTTTATTTATTTATTTTTAAATATTGGTAAAAAATATTTCTACATTTTTTTACATTTATTTATTTATTTGTTATAATGACAGTTACAACAATACTGAATGAACACTTATTTTAACTTAATATAATACATCAATCAAATAAATTTAGCCTCAAATAAATAATGAAACTTGTTCAATTTGGTTTAAATAATGCAAAAACAAAGTGTTGGAGAAGAAAGTAAAAGTACAATATGTGCCATGTAAAAAAGCTAACGTTTAAGTTCCTTGCTCAGAACATCTTCAATATATAGTCAATATAGTCTTCAATATTCCCAGGTAAGAAGTTTTAGGTTGAGGTTATTATAGGAATTATAGGACTATTTCTCTCTATACCACTTGTATTTCATATACCTTTGACTATTGGATGTTCTTATAGGCACTTTAGTATTGCCAGTGTAACAGTATAGCTTCCGTCCCTCTCCTCGCTCCTACCTGGGCTCGAACCAGGAACACATCGACAACAGCCACCCTTGAAGCAGCGTTACTCATCGCTCCACAAAAGCTGCGTCCCTTGCAGAGCAAGGGGAACAACTACTCCAAGTCTCAGAGCGAGTGACGTTTGAAACGCTATTGGCGAGCACCCCGCTAACTAGCTAGCCATTTCACATCGGTTACACCAGCCTAATCTCGGGAGTTGATAGGCTTAAAGTCATAAACAGTGCAATGCTTGAAGCATTGCGAAGAGCTGCTGGCAAATGCACGAAAGTGCTGTTTGAATGAATGCTTACGAGCCTGCTGCTGCCTACCACTGCTCAGTCAGACTGCTCTATCAAATATCAAATCATAGACTTAATTATAACATAATAACACACAGAAATACGAGCCTTAGGTCATTAATATGGTCAAATCCGGGAACTATCATTTCAAAAATAAAACGTTTATTCTTTCAGTGAAATATGGAACCGTTCCGTATTTTATCTAACGGGTGGCATCCATAAATCTAAATATTCCTGTTACATTGCACAACTTTCAATGTTATTTCATAATTACGTAAAATTCAGGCAAATTAGTTCGCAACGAGCCAGGCGGCCCAAAATGTTGCAAATCAAAATCAAATCAAATCAAATGTTATTTGTCACATACACATGGTTAGCAGATGTTAGTGCGAGTGTAGCGAAATGCTTGTGCTTCTAGTTCCGACAATGCAGTAATAACCAACAAGTAATCTAGCTAACAATTCCAAAACTACTACCTTATAGACAGAAGTGTAAGGGGATAAAGAATATGTACATAAAGATATATGAATGAGTGATGGTACAGAGCGGCATAGGCAAGATACAGTAGATGGTATTGAGTGCAGTATATACATATGAGATGAGTATGTAAACAAAGTGGCATAGTTAAAGTGGCTAGTGATACATGTATTACATAAGGATGCAGTAGATGATATAGAGTACAGTATATACGTATACATATGAGATGAATAATGTAGGGTATGTAAACATTATATTAGGTAGCATTGTTTAAAGTGGCTAGTGATATATTTTACATCAATTCCCATCAATTCCCATTATTAAAGTGGCTGGAGTTGAGTCAGTGTGTTGGCAGCAGCCACTCAATGTTAGTGGTGGCTGTTTAACAGTCTGATGGCCTTGAGATAGAAGCTGTTTTTCAGTCTCTCGGTCCCAGCTTTGATGCACCTGTACTGACCTCGCCTTCTGGATGATAGCGGGGTGAACAGGCAGTGGCTCGGATGGTTGCTGTCCTTGATGATCTTTATGGCCTTCCTGTGACATCGGGTGGTGTAGGTGTCCTGGAGGGCAGGTAGTTTGCCCCCGGTGATGCGTTGTGCAGACCTCACTACCCTCTGGAGAGCCTTACGGTTGTGGGCGGAGCAGTTGCCGTACCAGGCGGTGATACAGCCCGGCAGGATACTCTCTATTGTGCATCTGTAGAAGTTTGTGAGTGCTTTTGGTGACAAGCCGAATTTCTTCAGCCTCCTGAGGTTGAAGAGGCGCTGCTGCGCCTTCTTCACGATGCTGTCTGTGTGGGTGGACCAATTCAGTTTGTCTGTGATGTGTACGCCGAGGAACTTAAAACTTACTACCCTCTCCACTACTGTTCCATCGATGTGGATAGGGGGGTGTTCCCTCTGCTGTTTCCTGAAGTCCACAATCATCTCCTTAGTTTTGTTGACGTTGAATGTGAGGTTATTTTCCTGACACCACACTCCGAGGGCCCTCACCTCCTCCCTGTAGGCCGTCTCGTCGTTGTTGGTAATCAAGCCTACCACTGTTGTGTCGTCCGCAAACTCGATGATTGAGTTGGAGGCGTGCGTGGCCACGCAGTCGTGGGTGAACAGGGAGTACAGGAGAGGGCTCAGAACGCACCCTTGTGGGGCCCCAGTGTTGAGGATCAGCTGGGTGGAGATGTTGTTGCCTACCCTCACCACCTGGGGGCGGCCCGTCAGGAAGTCCAGTACAGTTGCACAGGGCGGGGTCGAGACCCAGGGTCTCGAGCTTGATGACGAGCTTGGAGGGTACTATGGTGTTAAATGCTGAGCTGTAGTCGATGAACAGCATTCTCACATAGGTATTCCTCTTGTCCAGATGGGTTAGGGCAGTGTGCAGTGTGGTTGAGATTGCATCGTCTGTGGACCTATTTGGGCGGTAAGCAAATTGGAGTGGGTCTAGGGTGTCAGGTAGGGTGGAGGTGATATGGTTGCATATACCCTGACTCTGCGTGCAATGAACGCAAGAGAAGTGACACAATTTCCCTAGTTTAATATTGCCTGCTAACATTAATTTATTTTAATTAAATATGCAGGTTTAAAAATATATACTTCTGTGTATTGATTTTAAGAAAGGCATTGGTGTTTTTGGTTAGGTACATTCGTGCAAATATTATGCTTTTTTCCGCAAATGCGCTTTTGTTAAATCATCAAGTCTTTGTTAGGAAGAAATAGTCTTCACAGTTCGCAACGAGCCAGGCGGCCCAAAGTGCTGCATATACCTTGACTCTGTTGCACAGAACGCAAGAAAAGTGACACAATTTCCCTAGTTAAAAGAAATCTATGTTAGCAGGCAATATTAACTAAATATGCAGGTTTGAAAATATATACTTGTGTATTGATTTTTTAAAAGGCGTTGATGTTAATGGTTAGGTACACATTGGTGCAACGACAGTGCTTTTTTCACGAATGCGCTTGTTAAATCACCCGTTTGGCGAAGTAGGCTATGATTCAATGATAAATTAACAGGCACCGCATCGATTATATGCAACGCAGGACAAGCTAGATAAACTAGTAATATCATCAACCATGTGTAGTTAACTAGTGATTATGTTAAGATTGATTGTTTTTTATAAGATATGTTTAATGCTAGCTAGCACCTTATCATGGCTCCTTGCTGCACTCGCATAACAGGTAGTCAGCCTGCCATGCAGTCTCCTCGTGGAGTGCAATGTAATCGGCCATGATCGGTGTCCAAATATTCCGATTACCGATTGTTATAAAAACTTGAAATCGGCCCTAATTAATCAGCCATTCCGATTAATCGGTCGACCTCTAGTCCAGACACACCAGCACAGTCGTGAAGAAGGCATGACAACTCCTCTTCCCATCAGGTGGCTGTGAAGATTTGGCACTGGCCCTCAGATCCTCCAAAAGTTCTATTGCTACACCATTGAGAGTATCTTGACTGGCTGCATCACCGCCTGGTATGGCAACTGCTTGGCATCCGACCGTAAGGCGCTACAGAGGTAGTGAGTACGGCCCAGTACATCATTGGGGTCAAGCTCCTGGACATCCAAGACCTTCAGCCAACCAAGTCACAGACTGTTTGTTTTCTCTGCTACCTACCGCACTGCAAACGGTACCGATGCACCAAGTCTGGAACCAACAGGACCCTGAACAGCTTCTAACCCCCCAAGCCATAACACAACTAAATAGTCCGTGTAGTTATTTGGTTAACTATCTGCATTACCCTCTTTGCACTAACTCTTTTGACTCATCACATATGCTGCTGCAACTGTTTAATATTTATCATGTTGCCTACCCCTACCTATATGTACATATCTACCTCAAATAACTCGTACTCCTGAAAATTGTCTCGTTACTGGTACAGTATTTATTCTTCGTGTTATTATTTTTTCTATATTTTTCTCTCTGCATTGTTGGGAAGGGCCCGTGAGTAAGCATTTCAATGTTAGTCTACACCTGTTGTTTATGAAGCATGTGACAAATTTGATTTGATTTTGATTTGATACTATGGCAGTTTGCTCCCGTTAGTCTAGTTCTTTCTCTGCAGATTTAACCATAGGACATAGCAATGATATGTGACAATAAATATTAATATGGAGGGTGGGTCTCTCCCTCTATTTCTCTCTAACTCGCTCTACTGTCTCTCTCTCCCTCTATTACTCTCTACCTCGTTCTACTGTCTCTTTCCCTCTATTTCTCTCTACCTCGCTCTACTGTCTCTCTCTCCCTCTATTTCTCTCTACCTTGTTCTACTGTCTCTTTCCCTCTATTTCTCTCTACCTCGCTCTACTGTCTCTCTCTCCCTCTATTTTTCTCTACCTCGTTCTACTGTCTCTTTCCCTCTATTTCTCTCTACCTCGCTCAACTGTCTCCCTCTCCCTCTATTACTCTCTACCTCGCTCTACTGTCTCTCTCTCCCTCTATTTCTCTCTACCTCGTTCTACTGTCTCTCTCTCCCTCTATTTCTCTCTACCTCGCTCTACTGTCTCTCTCTCCCTCTATTTCTCTCTACCTCGCTCTACTGTCTCTCTCTCCCTCTATTTCTCTCTACCTCGTTCTACTGTCTCTCTCTCCCTCTATTTCTCTCTACCTCGCTCTACTGTCTCTCTCTCCCTCTATTTCTCTCTACCTCGCTCTACTGTCTCTCTCTCCCTCTATTTCTCTCTACCTCGCTCTACTGTCTCTCTCTCCCTCTATTTCTCTCTACCTCGCTCTACTGTCTCTCTCTCCCTCTATTTCTCTCTACCTCGTTCTACTGTCTCTTTCCCTCTATTTCTCTCTACCTCGCTCTACTGTCTCCCTCTCCCTCTATTACTCTGTACCTCGCTCTACTGTCTCTCTCTCCCTCTATTTCTCTCTACCTCACTCTACTGTCTCTCTCTCCCTCTATTTCTCTCTACCTCGTTCTACTGTCTCTCTCTCCCTCTATTTCTCTCTACCTCGCTCTACTGTCTCTCTCTCCCTCTATTTCTCTCTACCTCGCTCTACTGTCTCTCTACCTCACTCTACTGTCTCTCCCTCTATTTCTCTCTACCTCGCTCTACTGTCTCTCTCTCTTTCTCTACCATAGGTACTGCTGGTAATGTGGAGCATGGGGTTCAGTACCAGCTCAAGCGGGTCTATGAGCACATCCTCCAGAGGACCGCTTGCAACATGACTTATGGAACCTTCGGAGGGGTCACATGTTACACATCACATGAGCAGCTCAAACACTTCACATGTAACAGATATGCATTGACAGTTTAGTCACAAACCACACACACTTTTTTCAATTTTTTTTGAGTTAATTCACTGCCCTTTCATTTCTAATGACCACAGAGCTATAAGTGTAGAATATGATTCATTCTGTGTGGAGGGGAACCCTTGGCGTTCTGGTGCAGGTTTATTTGGATGGCAGTGACTGGATCGTTGTGTGGATGCATGTGCACACGTGTGGGTGTATTTGTATGTGTAGTAAGTTAGGTTCTGTGTGTCCTTCAAAGGTTGTGTCAGGTCAACCACAGAAGCTCTCTTTTAGCCTGCCAGGAACACACTGCTGAAATCTGGACCAAGCCCCAGACAAGAGACAACAGGCAATTCATTAATGGGAGAGCACACTTATCCAAACACGTGCTCCCTGGAACACACATACACACACACACACACACACACACACCTCAACAATATATCCCTTGTTTTATTATTGGCCTTCTCATGTCTAAAAGGGCTTCAGTTTAACACTGGTTTGTGTGTGCACGTGTGTGTGAGGAGACTTGGAGCTGTGTTGGTTACTGTTATAGAGGACATGTTTAGGATGGGAGTCATTGCTTTTCTTGGATGCTGCAGAGTCGAGGGCTTTCCCCTCCTTTTTTCCAAATACATATATTTCTCGAGGGATGATTTCTTCCCCCCATCCTCTCTCCCCCCTGGCATTCTAACATTCCTCATTAACCCCTGAACTCTTCTTCACCTTACATTCATTTCATAGACTTCCAGCGCTTTATGGACTCCTTCATTCATGCCAGTTTCCATTTGCACAAACCGCACACACACACACACACACACACACACACACACACACACACACACACACACACACACACACACACACACACACACACACACACACACACACACACACACACACTCTCCCATTCACTTCTCTCTCTCTCTCTCTCTCTCTCTCTCTCTCACATCCTTTCTCAATTAGATCAACTTTTATTTGTCACATGTGCCGAATACAGTGCTTACTCACAAGCCCTTAACCAACAATGCAGTTGTAAGAAAATCCCTAAAAAAGTAAGAGGTAAGAATAACAAATAATTAAAGAGCAGCAGTAAACAATCGCAGGGCTTTGTACAGGGGCAACCGGTACAGAGTCAATGTGTCAACGTGCGGGGGGCACCGGTGTCGAGGTAATTGAGGTAATTATGTACATGTCGGTAGAGTTATTAGAGTGGCTATGCATAGATAATAACAGAGAGTAGCAGCAGCAGGGGGGGTGGGGGGGGCAAATGTAAATAATCTGGGTAGCCATTTGAATAGCTATTTAGGGGTCTTATGCCTTGTGGGTAGAAGCTGTTTAGAAGCCTCTTGGACCTAGACTTGGTGCTCCGGTACCGCTTGCCGTGCGGTAGCTGAGGAGAACCGTCTATGAATAGGGTGGCTGGAGTCTTTGACAATTTTTAGGGCCTTCCTCGGACAGCGCCTGGTATAGAAGTCCTGTATGGCAGGAAGCTTGGCCCCAGTGATGTACTGGGCCGTACGCACTACCCTCTGTAGTGCCTTGCGGGTCGGAAGCCGAGCAGTTGCCATACCAGGCTGTGATGCAACCCATCAGGATGCTCTCGATGGTGCAGCTGTAAAACCCATGCCAAATCTTTTCAGTCTCCTGAGGGGGAATAGGTTTTGTCTTCACGACTGTCTTGGTGTGCTTGGACCATGTAGTTTGATGGCCATGTGGAAGCCAAGGAACTTGAAGCTGTCAACCTGCTCCACTACAGCCTTGTCAATGAGAATGGGGGCCTGCTCTGTCCTCCTTTTCCTTTAGTCCACAGTCATCTCCTTTGTCTTGATCACGTTGAGAGAGAGTTTGTTGTCCTTACACCACACGGTCAGGTCTCTGACCTCCTCCCTATAGGCTCTCATCGTTGTCGGTGATCACTCTGTTGTGTCATCAACAAACTTAATAATGGTGTTGGAGTAATGCCTGGCTGTGCAGTCATGAGTGAACAGGGAGTACAGGAGGCGACTGAGCATGCACCCCTGAGGGGCCCCTGTGTTGAGGATCAGCGTAGCGGATAGGTTGATACCTATCCTTACCACCTGGGGGTGGCCAGACAGGATGTCCAGGATCCAGTTGCAGAGGGAGTAGTGTTAGCCCAGGATCCTTAGCTTAGTGATGAGCTTTGAGGGCACTGAATAGCATTCTCACATAGGTGTTCCGTATGTCCAGGTGAGTGAGGGCAGTGTGGAGTGCAATAGAGATTGCATCATCTGTGGATCTGTTGGTGCAGTATGCAAATTGGAGTGGGTCTAGGGTTTCTGGGATAATGGTGTTGATATGAGCCATGACCAGCCTTTCAAAGCACTTCATGGCTACAGATGTGAGTGCTACGGGTCGGTAGTCATTTAGGCAGGTTACCTTAGTGTTTTTGGGCACAGGGACTATGGTGGTCTGCTTGAAACATGTTGGTATTACACACTCAGACAGGGAGAGGTTGAAATGGTCAGTGAAGACACTTGTCAGTGCATGCTCGGAGTACACGTCCTGGTAATCCGCCTGGCCCAGCGGCCGTGTGAATGTTGACCTGTTTAAAGGTCTTATTCACATCGGCTGCGGAGAGGATGATCACACAGTCGTCTGGAACAAATGATGCTCTCATGCATGTTTCAGTGTTACTTGCCTTGAAGCGAGCATAGAAGTTATTTATCTTGTATGGTAGGCTCGTGTCACTGGGCAGCTCTCGGCTGTAATAGTTTGCAAGCCCTGCCACATCCGACGAGCGTCGTAGCCGGTGTAGTACAATTCAATCTTAGTCCTGTATTGACGCTTTGCCTGTTTGATGGTTAGTCAGAGGGCATAGAGGGATTTCTTATAAGCTTCCGGGTTAGATTCCTGCTCCTTGAAAGCGGCAGCTCTACCCTTTAGCTCAGTGCGGATGTTGCCTGTAATCCATGGCTTCTGTTTGGGGTATGTAGGTACAGTCACTGTGGAGATGACATCCTCGATGCACTTATTGATAAAGCCAGTGACTGATGTGGTGTACTCCTCAATGCCATCGGAAGAATCCCGGGAACATTTTCTGGTCTGTGCTAGCAAAACAGTCCTGTAGTTTAGCATCTGCTTCATCTGACCACTTTCATATAGTGGTCACTGGTGCTTCCTACTTTAATTTTTTGCTTGCTAACAGGAATCAAGAGGATAGAGTTATGGTAAGATGGAGGCCGAGGGAGAGCTTTGTACGAATCTCTGTGTGTTGATTGAAGGTTATCTAGATTTTCTTCCCTCTGGTTGCGCATTTAACATGCTGATAGAAATGAGGTAAAACTAATTTAAATTTCCCTGCATTAAAGTCCCCGGCCACTAGGAGTGCTGCCTCTGGATGAGTGTTTTCCTGTTTGCTTATGGGGGTATTGAGCTCATTGAGTGCGGTTTTAGTGCCAGCCTTGGTCTGTGGTGGTATGTACGAAAAATACAGATTGTGTGGGCTACAGCTTATCATGAGATACTCTACCTCAGGCGAGCAAAACCCTGAGACTTCCTTAGATATCGTGTGCCAGCTATTGTTTACAAATATGCATAGGCCCTCGCCCCGTGTCTTACCAGAGGCTGCTGTTCTGTCCTGCCGATGGAGTGTATAACCCGCAAGCTTGTATGATCTTAATGACGTCGTTCAGCCACGACTCGGTAAAACATAAGATATTACAGTTTTTAATGTCCCGTTAGGATATACGTGCTTTCAGTTCGTCCCATTTATTTTCCAGCGATTGAACGTTAGCTAGAAGAACGGAAGGAAAGGGCATATTAGCCACTCTTAACCTGATCCTCACAAGGCATCCTGATCTCTTTCTGCGAAACCTACATTTCCTTTTCCAGCGAATCACAGGGATCTAGGCCTGGTCGGTTGTCTGTAGCATTTCCCTCACGTCCGACTTATTGAAGAAACATTTTAAGTGAGTTATCCCAATTCTGATGTCCTGAAGCTCTTTTCGGTCATAAGAGACGGTAGCAGCAGCATTATGTACAAAACAAGTTACGAACCATGCGAAAAAACTAACAGAATAGCACGATTGGTTAAGAGCCAATAAGATGGCAGCCCTACCCTCCAGCTCCATCTTTTTTTTATCTGTCCCTCCTACCTTTCCATTTCTCTCCATCTCTTTCTTACTCTCTTGAGTCTCTCTCTCTCTCTCACACACTCTCAGTATAGTCGTGTCCCTCTCCTGTTAGTGTTGGGAGAGAGAGAGAGTGGATTACAATGAGGTTCCTATAAATAAGAGGACAAGAAGATTCTGCTCCAGGGTTACACTACCACACACCACCACCAGGGAGCAGCACAGCCTGTGGAATCGGCTCCTACACACCACCTTACACACTTGTCATCTGAGTGAGTGTATTCATCTGAAATTTGTGTGTGTAGGACCTTGCTCTAAATGTGAGCACCCATAATAGTTCCTGACCATGGAATGACTGTAGGCGCTGTAATAGCGGTGTTGTAGTAATACCGCCCTAATGGCTAGGCTCGGTTTGGGTCAGAATCGGGCCACACACACTCACAAACAGCGTGGGCCATTATAAGCAGCACCTGGCCCACACTCCACCCAGAACCCAGGCCCAAAGAACCATTGCACTGCTCTGCTCTGTCCTGCCAGCCTCTGTGCTTTGTCCTTGGGCTCAACCTGTGTAACAGCATGTTCTATTAATGCTATTAGTAGGGCTGGTTTCCTCTGTATGTCTCTGCTAAGGGTAGACGTGCTGGAATAATGTTTAAAAGAGCTAGAAGAGCGTTTTTTTATATATTTAGTACGGGCGTAGACAAACTCACAAGCGTGAGAGAAGACACACACATACATGCACACACACCATACGTGTGATACACTCACACACACAGGGCGAGGTAATTGTGTGAGTGGCCTTGTCCTTCGGTGTTTTACTGACCTCCCACCCTGAGCCCAGTTCACCAAAGGGGGATGACCAGAATAGCTGGTGAAGCACACACCCACACGTGTTTATTATTGTGTATGTGTGTATCTGCTCTGCAGGTGGTACTCCCTGACCCCTCATTGATGTGTGTGATTTTTAATAGCGTGTAGAGGCCTAATTATAGTTCTCTGCTCTCACAGCCACTCTGTGTTATGGCTCTTTGTGTGTGTGTGTGTACTCAGCCATCTCAGATTTTCTCTGCCATAAAACTCAGTGGGCCATTCCAAGCACTCCACACACAAACGCAGACCTAAAGCTGTGTAAGGCTGCTGTGAACAGGCCTGCTCAGGTCGAGAGGTGTTAATGGACATATCAGATTCAGCAGGAGACAAATGAGCAGAGCAGCTAACCCACCACTACAACACAACATAGCAGAGCAGCTAACCCACTACTACAACATAGCAGAGCAGCTAACCCACTACTACAACATAGCAGAGCAGCTAACCCACTACTACAACATAGCAGAGCAGCTAACCCACTACTAAAACACAACATAGCAGAGCAGCTAACCCACTACTACAACACAACATAGCAGAGCAGCTAACCCACTACTATAACACAACATAGCAGAGCAGCTAACCCACCACTACAACACAACATAGCAGAGCAGCTAACCCACCACCACAACATAGCAGAGCAGCTAACCCACTACTACAACATAGCAGAGCAGCTAACCCACTACTACAACATAGCAGAGCAGCTAACCCACTACTACAACACAACATAGCAGAGCAGCTAACCCACTACTACAACACAACATAGCAGAGCAGCTAACCCACTACTATAACACAACATAGCAGAGCAGCTAACCCACTACTACAACATAGCAGAGCAGCTAACCCACTACTACAACATAGCAGAGCAGCTAACCCACTACTACAACACAACATAGCAGAGCAGCTAACCCACTACTACAACACAACATAGCAGAGCAGCTACCCCACCACTACAACATAGCAGAGCAGCTAACCCACCACTACAACACAACATAGCAGAGCAGCTACCCCACCACTACAGCATAGCAGAGCAGCTAACCCACTACTACAACATAGCAGAGCAGCTAACCCACCACCACAACATAGCAGAGCAGCTAACCCACTACTACAACATAGCAGAGCAGCTAACCCACCACCACAACATAGCAGAGCAGCTAACCCACCACCACAACATAGCAGAGCAGCTAACCCACTACTACAACATAGCAGAGCAGCTAACCCACTACTACAACATAGCAGAGCAGCTAACCCACTACTACAACACAACATAGCAGAGCAGCTACCCCACCACTACAACATAGCAGAGCAGCTAACCCACCACTACAACACAACATAGTAGAGCAGCTACCCCACCACTACAACATAGCAGAGCAGCTAACCCACTACTACAACATAGCAGAGCAGCAAACCCACTACTACAACATAGCAGAGCAGCTAACCCACTACTACAACATAGCAGAGCAGCTAACCCACCCCCACAACATAGCAGAGCAGCTAACCCACTACTACAACATATCAGAGCAGCTAACACACCACTACAACATAGCAGAGCAGCTAACACACTACTACAACATAGCAGAGCAGCTAACCCACCACCACAACATAACAGAGCAGCTAACCCACTACTACAACATAGCAGAGCAGCTAACCCACTACTACAACACAACATAGCAGAGCAGCTAACCCACTACTACAACATAGCAGAGCAGCTAACACACCACTACAACATAGCAGAGCAGCTAACACACTAGTACAACATAGCAGAGCAGCTAACCCACCACCACAACATAACAGAGCAGCTAACCCACTACTACAACATAGCAGAGCAGAGCAGCTAACCCACTACTACAACACAACTTAGCAGAGCAGCTAACCCACTACTACAACATAGCAGAGCAGCTAACCCACTTCTACAACATAGCAGAGCAGCTAACCCACTACTACAACACAACTTAGCAGAGCAGCTAACCCACCACCACAACATAGCAGAGCAGCTAACCCACTACTACAACATAGCAGAGCAGCTAACCCACTACTACAACATAGCAGAGCAGCTAACCCACTACTACAACATAGCAGAGCAGCTAACCCACTACTACAACATAGCAGAGCAGCTAACCCACCACCACAACATAACAGAGCAGCTAACCCACTACTACAACATAGCAGAGCAGCTAACCCACTACTACAACACAACATCGCAGAGCAGCTAACCCACTAATACAACATAGCAGAGCAGCTAACCCACTTCTACAACACAACATAGCAGAGCAGCTAACTCACCACTACTACACAACATAGCAGAGCAGCTAACCCACTACTACAACATAGCAGAGCAGCTAACCCACTACTACAACATAGCAGAGCAGCTAACCCACCACCACAACATAGCGGAGCCGCCCCAACAAGTCAAGCAGAACTGTAGGCTGCATACATTTTTCCACAGAACGTATACCATTCTACAAGTCATTTAGTCCGGCAGCAATCAGGTCTATGTTCTGTCATTGTGTGTACTTTTCTGTGATGCCAGTATGATTCCACCAGGTTGTCATGTGTTAATGTCCTAAGCCTATGTGTTGAATTAACCTTTATTCAATGCTCATGTAACGTTTGTCTTTTATTCTCTCCCCTCAGACCACCACTCTGTGTATCCAGTCCATGGACGGCATGCTGATGTTCTTTGAGCAGGAGAGTTACTCATTTGGCCATTTCCTCCCTGGCTTCCTCCTGCCTGGTCCTCTGTGTTACTGCTCCCGCACTGACACCTTCCTCACTGTGTCCTCAGCACGACAGGTGGAGAGCTACAGGTACACACACTGCAAAAAACACACATACACACACCCTGCAAAAGATACACATACTCTGCAAAACACACACATGTTCTGCAAAGCATGCACACACATACACACACACCCTCCTCAGGGGAAAGTAAGTGAATGAAAAAGTGAGTGAGTGAAGAAGTGTACTCTTCGCCTCTGAAGGCTGTCTGCCTGCCTGCTACTCCACACTATATCTTTAAATACATCTGTGGTGCAGCAGACGGGAGGCCATTTTCTAGTCCTCCTAACACCACAAACCACTGCACCATCTTTAAATAATAGGGGAGAGTGTTCTGTGTGTGTTTTTGCTTGTCTCTGCATGTGTGCGCCTCCATCTGTGTGTGTGTGTGTGTGTTTGTGTGTGTGTGTGTGTGTGTGTGTGTGTGTGTGTGTGTGTGTGTGTGTGTGTGTGTGTGTGTGTGTGTGTGTGTGTGTGTGTGTGTGTGTGTGTGTGTGTGTGTGTGTGTGTGTGTGTGTGTGTGTGTGTGTGTAAATAGGGGATACTGCAGATGGCAGATTGGGTGTATCGGGCCCTATTGCCACAGCTGAGTCTGGTTATTCTCGGTGCTAAGTTAACATTTTCACATCCTAATGAAATTTCCACTCATTGATCGCCACAGCTCCCCATGTAAGCCCTGTCTTTATTTTCCTCTGCTTTGGCCGATCATCGCACCTCCACAATAATCACAGTTACCTTCCTCTACAAACACACGCTGGGATTTTCCTTTTTAACACTCCTGCTAAAACCGGATGGAAATTGGGGAAAGGCCGAAGAGTGTGTGTGTTTCGGTGTGTGAAACCCGGCCTTCCAGCTGTTTGTTATCCCAGATTTCTCCGATTATCAAGAGCTTCCCCAGACGAGATATCACTGCGGAAACGCTGACCCCCCCCCCCCCCCCCCCCCCCCCCGTTTCCCCCCTTCCCCTCCTCCCTCTCTTCAATTCTCAGACTGTATATATGAATTCTAATAAAAATAATTCTGCCCAGGATGAAGTGCTCTATGTCCCCAGTTAACACTTGGCTGTGTCTAGACTTGGTCTCTGTGGCTTGAATCCCACTTTCTGATCAAATCTACAATCAAAAGTTATGAAAACTGTAGATACGAAGAGAGCTACATTTTGGTAATGAAAATCCTGCATGTTGGTTAGAAATAGCCTTGCTCTGAGTGTCATGTACTGCATAATATCAGTCAGCTAGGGAACTGTTCCACTCCCTCGGTTTGTTTAGCCAGTAATGTTGATTTTCTCTCCGCTTGAGGGTTAATGAATGTGATTTTGTGTTTGTGTATCAGGGCAGTATTGGGTAGATATCCTCTTTCATATAAATGACTGGGCTGTTTCCTCTGGCTGTAGACGTCCCACGCTGGCTGCTGAGTGACACACACACACATCCCTGCACTCCATCTATCGTCCATGTACCAGCTTCACACACTCACTCTGTGTCTCTCTGGGCTGTCTGAGACACGGAGAGACTCTATCCAACCTGAAGCGGTTGACTGGGTTTGTGTGGGTTGAACTGGTTAAAGGTGAGGCTCGTGGGATGTGTGTACACATGATCATACATTTCATACACACAACCGTGCATGCATATTATGCACATATTTATACTCATGTAAACACACACACACACACACACCCTCCCTGCTCCGCTGGGCTGGCCTGAGCTGTGGAACTCTGAATGTGCTCACCATTTATAACCAGTGTGCATGCTGGTGAATCATTTCTTCAAGGTTTGCACTCTATCATCGCTCATGCACTCGCCACACACACACTCTTTGTGATTCTATGTGTTAGGTCTCATTCACACTAGCTCATTCACCAACATACCTGACCATAGTACTCTGCCCTTAAAAGGCCTTGGCTAGATGGTGCCAAACTCTCCCATCCATTTAGGATTGAGGCCTTCAGATTTCTTATAGCTTATCAAAAATAATGTATGAATGCAAACCAAAGTGCACTTATTCGATGTGCATTTGTCAGGAGTGTACTCTATTTGAATCACTCTGCAACTAGTAACGGCAAAATAGGTCCCGGTTCCTCTTCCTCCACCTTCCCATTGGCACTGCTTGCTGTTGTCTTTGGACATGTTCATCCCTTCATTCTTTTCTCAAGAGAGCGAGAGAGAAAAATACTTTCTCCCTCACAGAGCAAATAGTCTCCTGTCGTTTCCAGCTCCATAAACATCAGGGCTTAGCAGGTTCTGATTTCTCTTCAGGTAATTATCTGATTCTTAGCAGCTTTTCCTTCCCCCTCCCGAGGGGCCAGGTGACTGAGTGTGTGTGAGATGTCTGTAGCTACTATAGCCAGTTCCAGCTTTTTACTGGAAATCAGATTGTATTAATGCCATACTGCTAGACTACTGTAGACTGACTCCAGATCAGTGTCATGATACTGCTATTAATAAAGCCATTGTTTGAGAACGTTAAAGCATGATGCTAGCTAACTAGCGTACCTGAATAATGGTTTGTGGCACAAACTTTAGTTGTCATAACACAGATGGATGTCTGTTATGACATTGGGGCTTCTGACAGAGGGTCCAGCTGAAGTGTTTCTGAAGTGTTACCACTGAGAACATTGTGTTTGTCTAAACTGAAGTGTTACCACTGAGAACATTGTGTTTGTCTAAACTGAAGTGTTACCACTGAGAACATTGTGTTTGTCTAAACTGAAGTGTTACCACTGAGAACATTGTGTTTGTCTAAACTGAAGTGTTACCACTGAGAACATTGTGTTTGTCTAAACTGAAGTGTTACCACTGAGAACATTGTGTTTGTCTAAACTGAAGTGTTACCACTGAGAACATTGTGTTTGTCTAAACTGAAGTGTTACCACTGAGAACATTGTGTGTCTAAACTGAAGTGTTCCTAGCCCAGGTATGAGATGCTGGCGGTGGCCACGGACGCAGAGACCAGACAGGATGCTGAGCAGCATAGCAAAACTGCAGGGAAGAGACTGACGGTGAGAAGAGAAGTTGGTGTGTGTGTTTCCCCCTCAGGCTGACTGGACCCTGGTCCTGGGGGAGCAGGCCTTGGACCTCAGTGTCCCCTCCTTCTCTCCGTCCTCGTCCTCCATCTTTGTTTGCGGCAAGAGGAATCTATACTTTCTCAAAGACAACAGACATATCCTCTTCATGAAGAAACTGGAGTACAACACCAGCTGCTTCCTCCCATACTCCTCAGGTAATGGTAGAGCCCTAGTGCTTCCTCCCCTGTCCCTCAGGTAATGGTACAGCTCTAGCTGCTTCCTCACATAACATACTGTTTTACTGCTTGATATCATTAGCTTATTTACTGCTTGATATCAGACACATTATTTGTAGGGCATATTGTATGACATAGCAGATATCCATCCACCATATAATTGATGAATATTATTGCTGACTCTTCTATCCAGTCTTTGTTTTAGGTCTGCCATGTGGATACTGATCTAACAAATATTTCTAGTGGTGATAAGACGTTCCCCATGCCTGTCCAGTGTGCGTGTCGGTAGCAGAATGAGTGTTTGTCTGTGAGCTCAGGTTCATCTGATAGGGAGTCTCGGCTCCTGGGTTGGGTTTAATGAGGGACCGGAGTACAGCTCTACACAGTGCATCTATCTGTCCTGACTGACTCCCAACATACCACTCCAACCAGAGGAAGTAGGAAATGTCACAGAGCAAGGCACGCTCTAATCGGATCCATATTTAGCATATGTAGCACCTCGAACATGCAACACACAGCACCGTCACCTGCATAAGCACACGCACATGCACACACACAGCATGTTCTACTGGCGGAATGCCCTGTGGATCAGGGGTCTGCGTGTTCCATGTTAATCCCACTATCGCAGGGCCCACTAATGGGTTCCAGCCAACACACCTCTCTCCAGCTGAGCTCAATTACAGGTAACTGCCAAAATAAAGGAAACACTAACATAAGTGTATTAGTAGGGCGTTGGGGCCACCATGAGCCGAACAGAACCGCTTGAATGCACCTTGGTATAGATTCTACAAGTGTCTGGTAATCTGTTGGAGGGATGCTACACCATTCTTCCACAAGACATTCCATCATTTGGTGTTTTGTTGATGGTGATGGAAAACGCAGTCTCAAGTAGCGCGCCAGAATCGCCCATAAGTGTTCAGTTTGGTTGAGATCTGGTGACTGAGAGATATACATATAAACACTCTTTAAATCCCCTATGCTCCTTTAAGACCCCTCTTTCAAAGTCACTTAGATCTCTTCTAGCCATGATAGCCAAAATAATGGGCAACTGTAAATTTTTTATACATGACCCTAGGCATGATGGGATGTTCATCTCTTAATTAACTCAGGAACCACACCTGTGTTGAAGTGCCTGCTTTCAATATACTTTGTATCCCTCCTTTACTCAAGTGTTTCCTTTATTTTGGCAGTTACCTGTATATACATGGAGAGGGGGATGGCAAGGGAAGGATGGAGGGAGAGAAAGGGGGAGGGAGGGAGAGAGAGAGGAGGGAAATAGGTGAGAGAAAGGAGGGAGGAAAGCCATGAGAGAGGGATGGACGAGGAAGATGGGAAGCAGAGTGTTTGAGAGAGAGATTAAAAAAAAAGTTTTTTAAACCAGAGGCACCTGCTATTCCTCATAGAGGTATGTTTGACCTGTGAGCACAATTCCCCCTGGTATACGCGCGCGCACACACACACACCACACTTCCTATTCCATTTGCATTGTTCCTCTGTAAAGGCCAGGATCCCAAGTGACATCGATCACAGTCCTCGATAGATTTCTCTGGTTGTGTTTTCAGCAGCCACCCGGATAGTATGGCAAATGGCTTCCCGCTATTGTAATCTGCTGCGGTTTGGTTTTCAATACAGAGAGAGAGAGGGAGAGGAACTTTCCGGGCTGCTGACTTTCACATTGTTTTGGCTGGAACTTTAGCAGTTTACCGGCCCGCTCTCAATATTTCACAGGTTTCCCCCTCTGGCCCTCCGCTATGCAGCTGCCTTTTTTGGCTCGCATTCTCCTTTTCTCTCTCTTCCTCGTTTCTTTGCCTCTCTCTTCTCTCTTCTCTCTCTCTCTCATCCTCTGTTTTTCCCTCTAGTGATAATACAGCCACTTAACCCCAGCATTGATAATAATCACTTATAATTAGTGTACACACACACAGATACACCTCAGGGTAAGGTGTGTTCAGGGAAACGATTGCCACATGTCTGTCTGATACGCTGCTATTAATACAGTCCCTGACCACAGTGGAAGAACAGAACGAACCAGAGGGAGCAAAAGAGGAGAAAAAACAAATGGCGCTATATGTAGTGGATGGAGGGAGTCATATTTAAACTGTGTCTGTCATTTTGGCCTTGCCCGCCCCTGCCCTCTATCCCAATGAGGTTGGCTAGGCGTGTGTTGCGTGTGCCTCTCAGATCTCCCGCGGTGGCAGTCACTCTAAATGCTTCTGTGTGTGTGGCCAAACCAAAAGGCGTTTTCATGCTAGACCATTTCAGGTCAACCTGGGGTTTAACCATGTGTGTTCTCACAAATGAATCTTCTACCTCAAAGACACATCCTCACCCCAGAACTAGGCCTTGTTTAATTCATTTGTAATGACTTTTGAGATCTTTTTGCTTTCTAAATGGTTAAATATTCATTTAAGGTTTGTCGTCATTTATGGACTGGCTTCTTGCCTGCCAAAGCAACTCAGAGTAAATCGACATCCCATTGATGACTGATGGATAGAAGGACTGTATTTATAAAGCACTTTTCATTAAGTTTCATGCGTCTCCTGTGACTGATCTAACCTCTGACCCCTCCTTCTCTTCCCAGTGTCTAAAGGCACCACCAACACCCTGGTCGGTAACCATAACAACATGCTGCTGGTGTACCAGGATGTGACGTTGAAGTGGGCCGCCCAGCTCTCCTGTTCCCCCGTGGCTGTCAGGCTTGCTAACTTCCCGTGATTACACCCCCACTCATTACCATGGCACCCACTGCTGCTGTGTTTGGTGTGTTGGTGTTGCCATGAATTAGGTGGTTGTGTACGGTTACTAGGATTGGATCATTTCTATTCTGTCAATTTAGGAAATAAAATTCAAATGCCAACCCCCACATTTAACAAAAGAAGAAGTTAGTAGTTTTTCCATTCATGAATTCCCACTCATCTCTTCAATTGACTTATCTGAAATGGACCCCAAAGTTGATGGTAATTTTACGCCGATACACTTAAACACACAGTGTGTGCTCAGATTCCACTGATCTGATAAGGTAACAGATACCCCTGTAGGCCTTTACCTGGGCATGGAAGGAGGAGAGGAGAGTGGGACTCTAAATTGAAAGGGAGGGGTGGAAGCACTCAGATGGAGCTCCATGGATGAGTGTCCCCGTGTGTCTCTCTGTAGCTCTGCTCTGTTGGCTCCATTCTAAAGAGCCCTTCTGTCAGCACCAACTAGATGAGCCTCTCTCTGGGTCCTCCCAGAACAAACACATACATTTGCATAGCACACACAGTTACACACTCATCCTCCACGCAACCTTACAGATCACATTCTACATAGAACATACGTATAGCCTTCATTCTGGGGCGGCAGGGTAGCCTAGTGGTTAGAGCGTTGGACTAGTAACCAGAAGGTTGCAAGTTCAAACCCCTGAGCTGTTCTGTCCCTGAACAGGCAGTTAACCCACTGTTCCTAGGCCGTCATTGAAAATAAGAATTTGTTCTTAACTGACTTGCCTAGTTAAATAAAGGTTAAATGTTTAAAATATTTTTTTTATCTCTCTCACTCCGCTGAGCTCTACTCTCTCTCGCCCTCAGGCATACTCGCGTACACACACACTCTTTGAAGCCCATATGCCAGGTTTGTTATTATTAGCGTGTTATTATTGATGATCACCAGTTGTCATGGTTATCACCATGAGAAATCCACCCAAATCCCTGAGAGGAAATGATTTTACAATGTCTTACAGCTGGACGATCAAAACAGATAAGGGAGTGGTGGACTCTAGTACTAAATGTCATCGCAGCGTAATGGCCATAATCACACTGCAATTTACAACAATTATTTACAACACAAACAGTGATGAAAAATTATGCTGTGTATGTGTGTGTGTGTTTTTAATAATTCATACAGCCATGAGTCCACTGCTGATCCCATGAGGAGAACTAACAGGCGGTCACCGGACCACAGACACCAGTCCTCTCCTTAACCCCTGGTTTCAGTAACGTTAACGATAGTTTTGCCTATTTTCTCGCTCTCGCTCTCTTACCCTCTGATAGAGTGTAGGGTTAGGTGAGTTCAGGGGGTAGTGGTGGGGTGGGGGTCAGATGGAATCAACTGTGGGGGTCTGAGAATTCGGAGGGCCTCCGACTGCTTGTAGAATCTTTCAGCTTTTTCCTCTTCAGCCCCCCGACTAGTGTTCCTGTTTCATACCATACACTCTCCTCTGGGTGGATCTACCCTGACCTGACCTGACTAGACGAGATGAACAGCTGAGCAGAGAAGATAGAAACTTATGGCTCCTAGCCCAGTAAAACCAAAGTTAGAAACTTTAACATACATGTATTTGATCCCATATTCCTAGTACGCAATCAAGATTGTGATTCTACAAATGGATTTGCAGTTCGTTTTGGTTGTGTTTTGTATTGTTTTATACCCAATAGAAATGAATGGTAAATAATGTATTGTGTCATTTTGGTAGAGCTGATCCTATTTATTGGATTGTTTGGTCGATAGGCTGTTGGTCAACCGAGATTTCTTAAGTCGAGCAGTCGCAATTATCATTGTTTTAATGGTGCACAAGACACCTTTATTTAACTGGGCAAGCCAGTTAAGAACAAATTCTTATTTACAACAACGGCCTAACCCGGACGACACTGGGCCAATTGTGCGCCGCCCTATGGGACTCCCAATCACTGCCAGTTGTGATACAGCCTGGAATCGAACCAGGGTCTGTAGTGTCGCCTCTAGCACTGAGATGCAGTGCCTTAGACCGCTGTGACACAAATATGATAGATCCTGCTTCTTTTACCCGTTTGAGTGTTTGTTTATTAGCCTACTGATTCCGTCAGCACCAAGCCTCATGCAACAGCAAAATGTCGGATAAAGCAATTTGGCTGTTTTTAATCTTTGCTATGCTGTAATAAAGGCTTTGCAAGTTTTTTTTCATTAGAACAGACTGGTATTACTTCTAATTTATTTAGTGTTGTTTACACTGTTCCAAACAGGCAGAAAAATGATATTGTAATCTAACAGCACCTGTTTGTCACATAATATGCATGCAGTTCTCTCTCCTATACCCTCCTTTTCCTTGATCTACTTCTGATTGTTATTATTACACTTATTATGATGATCATTCTAATAATAAGTCATGTCGTTATCATTAGTAGGCTTGGTATAGTATCCTTGTGTAACCATCATTGAATGTCCTGTTTAATACCATAACTTACTTAGGCCTATATTTCAATATGCAGTGTATTCAGAACGTATTCAGACCCCTTGGCTTTTTCCACGTTTTGTTACGTTACAGCCTTATTCTAAAATGGATTCAAATGTTTTTCCTCATCAATCTACACACAATACTGTTGTTTTGTTTTATTATAGCAAATGTACTAAAAATAAAGTCTGGAAATGTCCCATTTACGTAAGTATTCAGACCCTTTACTCAGTACTTTTTTTAAGCACCTTTGACAGCGATTACAGCCTCGAGTCTTCTTGGGTATGACGCTACAAGCTTGGCACACCTGTATTTAGGGAGTTTCTCTCATTCTTCTCTGCAGATCCTCTCAAGCTCTGTCAGGTTGGATGGGGAGCGTCACTGCACAGCTATTTTCAGGTCTCTCCAGAGATGTTCAATCGGGTTCAAGTCCGGGCTTGAGCTGGGCCAGTCAAGGACATTCAGAGACTTATCCCAAAGCCACTCCTGCGTTGTCTTGGCTGTGTGCTTAGGGTTGTTGTCCTGTTGGAAGGTGAACCTTCGCCCCAGTCTGAGGTCCTGAGCACTCTGGAGCAGGCTTTCATCAAGGGTCTCACTGTACTTTGCTCCTTTCATCTTTCCCTCGATCCTGACTAGTTTCTCAGTCCCTGCCACTGAAAAACATCCCCAAAGCATGATGCTGCCACCACCATGCTTCACCGTAAGCATGGTGCCAGGTTTCCTCCAGATGTGACGCTTGGCATTCATGCCAAAGAGTTCAATCTTGGTTTCATCAGACCAGAGAATCTTGTTTCTCATGGTCTGAGAGTCCTTTAGTGCCTTTTGACAAACTCCAAGCGGGCTGTCATGTGCCTTTTATTGAGGAGTGGCTTCCGTCTGGCCACTCTACCATAAAGGCCTGATTGGTGGATTGCTGTTGAGATGGTTGTCCTTCTGGAAGGTTCTCACATCTTGATAAGAGAATTATGTTCTCCAGGTACATCACCCAATTTAATTATATTACTCTCAGTCTGCAAACCAGAATGTGTAAGATCCTGGTGGAATGAAACAGTCGGAGGCCCAGCTAAAATAGTCAAAAAGGTTTATTCACGGGAACGTTCTGAAGTCAAGAATACAAAACAATTCATTTTATACTGACTTCTCATTCACACAACCATATGCACACACATACACACACAAACAGACGCACATACACACATACCCACACACACATGCACACAAACAGACGCACACACATGTCCTGCTACACACACACTGTCTGTCTCACTACCCAGCCGACAGAGATAGTGACCTTGTCCTTGAGACGTACTCCCCGTTCTCTCCCAAATCTCTAGTCAGGTCGGCACCAGTGACAGGGTGGAATCCTTTAAATGATTGCCTAAACATTAACTACAAAAAAGGACACGTCTATCATTCAATTAACCTCACCTATCACGTCTCCACAGAGGAACTCTGTCAGAGTGACCATCGGGTTCTTGGTCACCTCCCTGACCAAGGCACCTCCTCCAACGATTGCTTAGTTTGGCCGGGCGGCCAGCTCAAGGAAGAGTCTTGGTGGTTCCAAACTTCTTCCATTTAATAATGATGTTCTTTGGGACCTTCAATGCTGCAGAAATGTTTTGGTACCCTTCCCCAGTTCTGTGCCTCGACACAATCCTGTCTCGGAGCTGTATGGACAATTCCTTCGACCGTATGGCTTGGTTTTTGTTCTGACATGCACTATCAACTGTGGGATTTAAATGTAACCTTTATTTAACTAGGCAAGTCAGTTAAGGGCAAATTCTTATATACAGTGACAGCCTCCTGGGGAACAGTGGTTTAACTGCCTTGTTCAGGTGCAGAACGACAGATTGTCAGCTTGGGGATTCGATCCAGCAACCTTTCGGTTACTTTCCCAAAGCTCTAACCACTAGGCTACCTGCCGCCCCAGGTGTGTGCCTTTCCAAGTTATGTTCAATCAATTGAATTTACCACAGGTGGAATCCAATTAAGTTGTAGAAACATCTCAAGAATGATCAATGGAAACTTACTCTACGTAAATAAGTTATTTCTGTTGTTTTTTAAAAATACATTTGCAAACATTTCTATAAACCTGTTTTCGCTTTGTCATTATGCGGTATTGTGTGTAGGTTGATGAGAAATTATAATTTAATCAATTTTAGAATAAGGCTGTAAAGTAACAAAATGTGGGGAAAGGGTCTGAATACTTTCTGAATCAATCAGTCATTCATTTGTTCATGTCATCACATAGCATACAAGACATTCATGCTTCCAAATGCAATCAAGCATTTTAGTTTTAAAATTAAATAACAAAGGGAGCTTTGAATAATTCGTCTAAACAATAAATAAACTGCATTTCACAAATGCATGTAATTGTTTTTAGTCTGCTGTAATAAAAGCTTCGTTTTTTTCTCATTAGAATATACTCTCTGGTACACCGATGTTATTGCTCCTATACTCTCCTTTTTTTAATCTCCAATAGTTTCCGCAACTAAGTCAAATGTTTACATTGTTTCAAATGGTCAGATTTGTTTTATTGTAATCTAACAGCAACTGTTTTGGCACACATAATACTCACGCAATGCTTGCTCCTATACTCTCCTTTTTTAAAATCTTTATTCGTTTCCACAACTAAGTTAAATGTCTTCCACAGCTCTGACTGCCTCTTTTCCTCCTGAGCTATAGCATTACACATTTGCCCGTTATTTTTCACGTCCTCCGCATCCGTTTTTCTGAAGACATTACTGTGTTCAGAGTTTGTTATAAACAATATATTGGTCGCCTGCGATGTTAACATGTTTCACGTAAAGAAAGCAAGGGTTGAGGGAATCGGGAATGTTTTTTGTAAACAAATGAGGGATTTCGGTAACAGAACTTTTCAGTCAAACAAGTCTGAAACGAAATGGCTGAAAAGATGTTGCTGCGCAATAACAGCACACTTTTCGCTGCAGTGGGGAGGAGAGCGAGACAACGTGCGCCAGGCACTCGATGTCTTTTTCTTTTTTTAACACTCACCATCAGGCTCTTGAGTCATTTGTGTGTCTTCATTATTTAATCAAACAGTTTTCTTAAATCATCAGAAAAGCTCAGTGCATATGTAGGCGATTTTATATGGGTGGCGCAGTGATCTAGGGCTTTTATATCTGGCATTGTGTTGCTAGCTGTGCCACCAGAGGCTCTTGGTTCGCGCCCAGGCTCTGTCGCAGCCGGCCGCGACCGGGAGGTCAGTGGGGCGACGCACAATTGGCCTAGCTTCGTCCGGGTTAGGGAGGGTTTGGCCGGTAGGGATATCCTTGTCTCATCGCGCACTAGCGACTCCTGTGGCGGGCCGGGCGCAGTGCACGCTAACCAGGTCGCCAGGTGCACAGTGTTTCCTCCGACACATTGGTGCAGCTGGCTTCCAGGTTGGATGTGCGCTGTGTTAAGAAGCAGGGCTTGGTTGGGTTGTGTTTCGGACGACTTTCGACCTTCGTCTCTCCCGAGCCCGTACGGGAGTTGTAGCGATGAGACAATATAGTAACTACTAACAATTGGATACCATGAAATTGGGGAGAAAAGGGGCTCAAATCCCCCCCCCCCTCAAAAAAAAAAACCGCAAAAAATTCATTCATGTATTCTCCTTGACTTGGAATACAGATACCTTTAAAAACAATTGGCCTCACAATGGACCTCAGGATCTCGTCAAGGTATTTCTGTGCATTCAAATTGCCATCAATAAAATGCAATTGTATTTGTTGTCCGTAGCTTATGCCTGCATGGGACACTTTGTTCACAACGTTGACGTCAGCAATCCACTCGCCCACACGACGCCATACATGTGTTCTGGGGTTGTTAGCCCGGGTGGACATACTGCCAAATTCTCTAAAATCAACGTTGGAGGTGGCTTATGGTAGAGAAATGTACATTCAATTCTCTGACAAAAGCTCTGGTGCAATCAGCATGCCAATTGCACGCTCCCTCAAAACTTGAGACATCTCTGGCATTGTGTTGTGTGAATAAACTGCACATTTTAGAGTAGCCTTTTATTGTCCCCAGCACAAGGTGCACCTGTGTAAGGATCATGCAGTTTAATCAGCTTCTTAATATGCCACACCTGTCAGGTGGATAGATTATCTTTGAAAAAGGAGAAATGCTCACTAACAGGGATGTAAACAAATTTGTGCACATAATTTGAAAGAAATAACCTTTTTGTGCATATGAAACATTTCTGGAATCTTTTATTTCAGCTCATGAAACATGGGAACAACACTTTACATGTTGCGTTTATATTTTTGTTTTAGTTGTAAGTTTACATACACCTTAGCCAAATACATTTAAACTCAGTTTTTCACAATTCCTGACATTTAATCCTAGTAAAAATTCCCTGTCTTAGGTCAGTTAGGATCACCACTTTATTTTAAGAATGTGAATTGTCAGAATAATAGAGATAATTATTTATTTCAGCTTTTATTTATTTCATCACATTCCCAGTGGGTCAGAAGTTTACATACACTCAATTAGTATTTGGTAGAATTGCCATTAAATTGTTTACCTTGGGTCAAACATTTCAGGTAGCCTTCCACAAGCTTCCCACAATATATTGTGTGAATTTTGGCCCATTCCTCCTGACAGAGCTGGTGTAACTGAGTCAGGATTGTAGGCCTCCTTGCTCGCCCACGCCTTTTCAGTTCTGCCCACACATTTTCTGTAGGGTTGAGGTCAGGGCTTTGTGATGGCCACTCCAATATCTTGACTTTGTTGTCCTTAAGCCACTTTGCCACAACTTTGGAAGTATGCTTGAGGTCATTGTCCATTTGGAAGACCCATTTGCGACCAAGCTTTAACTTCCTGACTGATGTCTTGAGATGTTGCTTCAATATATCCACATAATTTTCCTCCCTCATGATGCCATCTATTTTGTGAAGTGCACCATTCCCTCCTGCAGCAAAGCACCCCCCACAACATGATGCTACCACCCCTGTGCTTCACAGTTGGGATGGTGTTCTTCAGCTTGCAAGCCTCCCCTTTTTTCCTCCAAACATAACGGTGGTCATTATGGCCAAACAGTTCTATTTTTGTTTCATCAGACCAGAGAACATTTCTCCAAAAAGTACGATCTTTGTCCCCATTTCCAGTTGCAAACCTTAGTCTGGCTTTTTTTATGGACATTTTGGAGCAGTGGCTTCTTCCTTGCTGAGTGGCCTTTCAGGTTATGTCGATATAGGACTCGTTTTACTGTGGATATAGATACTTTTGTACCTGTTTCCTCCAGCATCTTCACAAGGTCCTTTGCTGTTGTTCTGGGATTGATTTGCACTTTTCGCACCAAAGTACGTTAATCTCTAGGAGACAGAACGCATCTACTTCCTGAGCGGTATGACAGCTGTGTTGTCCCATGGTGTTAATACTTGCGTACTATTGTTTGTACAGATGAACCTGGTACCTTCAGGCGTTTGGAAATTGCTCCCACGGATGAACCAGACTTGTGGAGGTCTACAATTTTTTTTCTGAGGTCTTGGCTGATTTCTTTTGATTTTTCCCATGATGTCAAGCAAAGAGGCACTGCATTTGAAGGTAGGCCTTGAAATACATCCACAGGTACCTCCAATTGACTCAAATGATGTCAATTAGCCTATCAGAAGCTTCTAAATACATTACATAATTTTCTGGAATTTTGCAAGCTGTTTAGAGGCACAGTCAACTTAGTGTATGTAAACTTACCCACTGGAATTGTGATACAGTGAATTAGAAGTGAAATAATCTGTCTGTAAACAATTGTTGGAATAATGACTTGTGTCATGCATAAAGTAGATGTCCTCACCGACTTGCCAAAATTATAGTTTGTTAACAAGAAATGTGTTGAGTGGTTGAAAAACGAGTTTTAATGACTCCAACCTAAGTGGATGTCAACCTCCGACTTCAACTGTAAGTGTACAATAAAAGTGATTCCAAAATGACACAATACATTATTTACCATTCATTTCTATTGGGCACTAAGTCATCTGAAACACAACCAAACAAACTACAAATTCATCCAACAAGTTTGTAGAGTCACAAGCTTGATTTATTCATTGCGTGCTGAGAATATGGGACCAAATACTAAATGTTTGACTACTTCATCCATAAGAAATTGTGGGAGTGTTAATTATTTTGATCACTTGTTAAACAAAATCTTTCTCCCGTGGAACTTGTATTACTATAAAATAGAATTTCCCAAATTTGTTTTTGCATGCAATATAGCTCAGTATTTGAATCATATTTTTGATCTAGTTATTATTGCTCATCGTTATCAAGGGACCCGCTGTAGGTCTCCCTGGGGTGGGGGGACACATAACTTATCTCATTCAGACTTTCTGGTTTGAATAATGATTGAATAACAATGAAAAATACCTTGCATGTGGACAAAAGGGAAACGGAAGGCTTGAACTGAAACACACGCACAAGCACTTTGATAGAATAGTGTTATAGTGATAACATTTTAATTTGGATGGCTGAGTGGGTAGGTTGGGTAGGTCAATCCCCCCCCCCTGTGGTGGCAGGTCTGCTGCTACCAATGAGGGCTTTAGATATGGGGGAGGGCTGGTTGTTTTGGAGGGGAAGAGGGAGTAGTTGTGAATGTGCCCCTGCAGCAGTAAAAGGGGGGTTTATACCCCCCAGTCACCCTCTCCTGCAGGTGTGGGACTTACTACTCCTCTGTGTGTTACTACTTACTACTCCTCTGTGTGTTACTACTTACTACTCCTCTGTGTGTTACTACTTACTACTCCTCTGTGTGTTACTACTTACTACTCCTCTGTGTGTTACTACTTAATACTCCTCTGTGTGTTACTACTTACTACTCCTCTGTGTGTTACTACTTACTACTCCTCTGTGTTACTACTTACTACTCCTCTGTGTGTTACTACTTACTACTCCTCTGTGTTACTACTTACTACTCCTCTGTGTGTTATTACTTACTACTCCTCTGTGTGTTACTACTTACTACTCCTCTGTGTGTTACTACTTACTACTCCTCTGTGTGTTACTACTTACTACTCATCTGTGTTACTACTTACTACTCCTCTGTATGTTACTACTTACTACTCCTCTGTGTTACTACTTACTACTCCTCTGTGTGTTACTACTTACTACTCCTCTGTGTGTTACTACTTACTACTCCTCTGTGTGTTACTACTTACTACTCCTCTGTGTGTTACTACTTACTACTCCTCTGTGTGTTACTACTTACTACTCCTCTGTGTGTTACTACTTACTACTCCTCTGTGTGTTACTACTTACTACTCCTCTGTGTGTTACTACTTACTACTCCTCTGTGTGTTACTACTTACTACTCCTCTGGGCTGGTAACCCTCTGTGCGTTACTGCCTCACTGCCCTGGCACCACAACACATCTGCAACCACACACACACACACACACACACACACACACACACACACACACACACACACACACAGACACACACTGTGCATCACCTAACTAGTTTTTCTTCTGTCTATTTCATTCTTGTTCTATCTCTGAATGATGGGTGCTGAAAAGCTGCTATGAAACTGTTTCTTTCCTCATACAAAACATACACTGTAGCAGTTTTGTGTTTCTGACTCAGGCAGATGTTTCAACCCCCCCATAGGGACCTGAAGGGTGTGGTGGTGACCCTGAGCAATGAGGGCCACCTGCAGTGTTCCTACATGGGCACAGACCCCTCCTTCTTCTCCACGCCCAAGGTGGACGCCCGCGAACAGGACTACTCCCAGATCGACACTGAGAGGACTTAGTCTGCAGAGCGTCATCAGACAGGCCACCAGGACCCAGGCTGGTAGGACACGCATGCACACACAGACACACACCGTGAACTTTCTTTGTGTGTATTGTAGGTTATTTCCTGACTCTTTTTTCTTCTCTGTTGTAGATATTCTTCCTGTAGCAGCGACAGATGAGGATCTGACTGTTATAGCCACAGTTTCCACTAACATGGACACCACATCGGTGAACACATATACACACACACTGAAATGGACACAGATGTTTGTTTTACTGTCCTTGTGGGGACCAAACAATTGAATCCCACTCAGCATCCTATTTTCTCTAACACTTCAAATCAAATGTATTTATAAAGCCCTTTTTACATCAGCAGAAACCCATCTTAAAACCCCAAGCAGCAAGCAACACAGATGTAGAAGCACAACCGAGCTCAAACTTTAACCCCTAATCCTAACTCCTAAACCTAACCCCAATTATAACCCTAAACCTAATCCCTAAGCCTAAAATAACCCTTTCCCTTGTGGCGACCGGCAAAATGTCCCCACCTGTCCCAACTTTCTTTGTTTTTACGATTCTTGTGAGGACTTCTGGTCCCCACAAGGATAGTAAAACCAAACACACACACACAATATGAAGGCTACACATACAGACTTCTATATCCTGACGTTCTCTCTATCTCTGTAGCAAGCGCTCATCCCGGACATTTCTATTTTTTATTTGATTTATTTCACCTTTATTTATTTAACCAGGTAGGCTAGTTGAGAACAAGTTCTCATTTGCAACTGCGACCTGGCCAAGATAAAGCATAGCAATTCGACACATACAACAACCCAGAGTTACACATGGAATAAACAAAACATAGTCAATAATACAGTAGAACAAAATAAAACAAAAAGTCTATATACAGTGAGTGCAAATGAGGTAAGATAAGGGAGTTAAGGCAATAAATAGGCCATGGTGGCGAAGTAATTACAATATAGCAATTAAACACTGGAATGGTAGATGTGCAGAAGATGAATGTGCAAGTAGAGATACTTGGGTGCAAAGGAGCAAGATAAATAAATAAATACAGTATGGGGATGAGGTAGGTAGATAGATGGGCTGTTTACAGATGGGCTATGTACAGGTGCAGGGATCTGTGATCACATTGATGGTTTTCCACTCCCATCAGTCACAGGGAGGGTATGTGTCGCACACTTGATGACTTCCTCTTTTATTTCTCTTTTTCTCCTCCCTCTCCATTCGTCTCTCTTTCTCAGATCAAGGTGACGAGTCGCTGTGCGTTGCAGGGTCCTAAACTGACTGTGTGTGTTCAGCCTCCACTGGATGTCATGAAAGCCAGCCACCTCTTCTCTCTCTCGCTCTCTCGCTCTCTCGCTCTCTCGCTCTCTCTCACCTTATCTTTATAGAGAGCAAGAGTGAATGAATGAATGAAAGAACGTGTGCTTTCCTCTGTGGGCTCAGACATTATCAGTATGGGACAGCAGACATGAAAGGTTCTATAATCTGAATGAATAAAACGGAGGTACATGGTCACCTTGACACGGTCAAGCAAACACTGTAAACTCTCACCCAAAGCAAACACAACAGTCTGCTACTACAACCTTCCCAATTCCTAGAAACCGGTTTCATATCAGTTTTATCACAGTGTCTGAGAGCAGTGCAAAGAGACTGATGTACTTGAAGCTGTTGTGATGAAAAGCTGGAACATGTTGATGTAGGAACATTTGAAGAAAAGTCTGGTCGCCCTAAAAGTGTTTCGTCCTGTATGTCTGCCTAGCTGGGATCCATTCTTCCACTCGCCTACTGTAGGTTAGTAGAGGAGTTGGAGATTATAGAACCACATTTTGAAGCAAATGTTGCCCTCACCATTAAGATGGCTGTAAGTCATGACAGCTAAAAGATTAGTTAGGTGATGCGTACGTAACCATGGTAGTCATCACAACGCAGCAGATTAAACACACACACCGTGAACCAGCGATGACTCGGTGTGTTTATGCCACGCTTTTTGTCTCCCACACACAGAAACCTGGCGCTGCTCTCCACCAGTCTATCAGCAGCCTTCTGCTGTGAAACCCAGGCCCCTAACCACACACACAAACACACACCACTCTACCCCACCTTACCCCTACCTGACCCCACCATGGTCGTGTTTGGTAGTCAAACCTTTTTAACGGGACTTTTGACTCATTGAATGATTTTGTCCAGAATGACCGGATTTGGCCCGTACTGTGTCTTGCTGAAGTGCATAGTGTCGTGTACACACACATACCACATGTTTTTGTTTCTCTCTCCCTTGTCTCTCAATCTACTAAATAGCTATGAACTCCATCTTCATCTGTCTCTTTGAGTCCCACTCTCTCCTTCTCCTCCTCTCTCTCTCTTGTCACCTTTATCTCTCCATCTCCCACACGTTTTTAGCTTTCTCTCTACAGATCTCTCTCTCACACTCACTCCCTTCCTCTGATGTCTTGTCCGTGTGTTTTATCCTGGGTAATGGGGAGCTGGAGCTGCCTCTGTGTGTTGGAGTGTGTGAGTTTGGCACAGACCAACAGACCAATGCCCATGTGTCTTTGATTCTTTGACTGTGTGTGTGTGTGCCACCGCAGGAGGCTCTGTTTAGAAACTCCATCCCTCCACTCAGCTTGTCCTGGGTTTGTGGGGGAGGCAGCGCCTTGTGATTTTTATTGTTATTTCACTCTTTATTTGTCTCAGATGGCAACCCAGTACCCCTGTCCACCACCACACTACCTTCTTTGTTCTCGCTGCCTCTGTCTCTCTCTCTCTCTTCTTTCCCTTGTTACAGGTTTGGTAGTCTGATTTAAATCACTAAATAGTGAATTTCTAGGTAAGAGCAAAGTATTCCATTAATACACAAGTACAAACTGACAGTAACCCCCCCCCCCCACACACACACACACTAACACACACACACACACTAACACACACACACACACACACACTAACACACACACACGCATGCAAACACGTCAAAAAGATGGCATGCACATAGCTTTGATCCTAGAGAGCTGCGGTGTCTGCTAGTTTTCAACCTTACCTCATAATCATCATACGATATAGACCTGGGAAACCTGGTGGATTGTTAAGCCTGTGTGCCAGGTAGAAATCTAAACCAGTCAACTGGGCAGCTCTCAAGGACTCACCCCCTCACACTGAAACCAAAAAAGTGTTAAACAAATCAAAATATATTTTATATTTGAGATTCCTCAAATAGCCACCCTTTGCCTTGACAGCTTTGCACACCCTTGACATTCTCTCAACCAGTTTCACCTGGAATGCTTTTCCAACAGTCTTGAAGGAGTTCCCACATATGCTGAGCACTTTTTGGCTGCTTTTCCTTCACTCTGCGTTCCGACTCATCCCAAACCATCTCAGTTTGTTTGAGGTCGGGGGATTGTGGAGGCTAGGTCATCTGATGCAGCACTCAATCACTCTCCTTCTTGGAAAAATAGCCTTTACACAGCCTGGAGGTGTGTTGGGTCATTGTACTGTTGAAATCAAATTATAGTCCCACTAAGCGCAAACCAGATGGGATGGCGTATCGCTGCAGAGTGCTGTGGTAGCCATGCTGGTTAAGTGTGCCTTGAATTCAGAATAAATCACTGACAGTGTCACCAGCAAAGCACCCCCACACCATAACACCTCCTCCTCCATGCTTTATGTTGGGAAATACACATGTGGAGATCATCCGTTCACACACACCGAGTATCACAAAGACACAGCATTTGAAACCATAAATCTCCAATTTGGACTCCAGACCAAAGGACAAATTTCCACCGGTGTAATGTCCATTGCTCATGTTTCTTGTCCCAAGCAAATGTCTTCTTCTTATTGGTGTCCTTTAGCAGTGGTTTCTTTGCAGAAACTGTTGTTTATCTTGGCTTATTTGAGCTGTTTTTGCCATGATATGGACTTGGTAAAATACCATCTTCTGTATACCACCCCTACCTTGTCACAACACAACTGATTGGCTCAAACGCATTAAGGCATTAACAGGCACACCTGTTAATTGAAATGCATTTCAGGTGACTTTCTCATGAAGCTGGTTGAAAGAATGCCAAGAGTGTGCAAAGCAGTCATCGAGGCAAAGGGTGGCTACTTTGAAGAATCTCTCAAATATATTTGGATTTGTTTAACATTTTTTTGGTTACCACATGATTCCATATGTTTTATTTGATAGTTTTGATGTCTTCACTATTATTCTACAATGTATGAGTAGGTGTTCTAAAACCTTTGACTGGTAGTGTATGTAAAGTGAGTCTTATCTGATGGTCCTGCTTCGTGGAGAGAATTTTAGCGTACAGCAGAGAGGCTTTGAATGGATTGCTCTAACAGACCCTACACAGGGATATGACCTAAGTCTTGACCCCAAAAGGTCAAAGGTGGCCATTTAGCGCCCTGCTGATCTTCACCCGAGATCCCTAATGGGTCTCTGCAAGTGTCAGTATGTGCCCCCACACACACACCCTAACACTAAAACACTACACCGTTTAACACTCTCTCACACACATGCGCAAACATTCTCTCTTTTACAGTCTCTTTCACAGTCTCACACATGCTCACACACACAATGATTCTCTCAGTGGAGCGCACACACTCTTGCACCCCAAACACCCTCAACACACTTTCCCTCTCTTGCTCTCAGTGTGTGATGTGCATTACCCTGCCGACCCTTCTTGACCCGTCTTCTCCCAGGGGTGGGTGGCCGAGGTCACCTAAGGTCAAAGCGAAATGTCTTCCGCTTAACTCAGGCCCTGAGGGAAGGAGTGAGTGTGAGAAGGAAGGAGAGGGGGGAAGGAGATACGAGGGGGAAGGAGAGGGGGGAAGGAGATACGAGGGGGAAGGAGAGGGGGGAAGGAGATACGAGGGGGAAGGAGAGGGGGGAAGGAGATACGAGGGGGAAGGAGATACGAGGGGGAAGGAGAGGGGGGAAGGAGATACGAGGGGGAAGGAGATACGAGGGGGAAGGAGAGGGGGGAAGGAGATACGAGGGGGAAGGAGAGGGGGGAAGGAGATACGAGGGGGAAGGAGAGGGGGGAAGGAGATACGAGGGGGAAGGAGAGGGGGGAAGGAGATACGAGGGGGAAGGAGAGGGGGGAAGGAGATACGAGGGGGAAGGAGAGGGGGGACGGAGATACGAGGGGGAAGGAGAGGGGGGAAGGAGATACGAGGGGGAAGGAGAGGGGGGAAGGAGATACGAGGGGGAAGGAGAGGGGGGAAGGAGATACGAGGGGGAAGGAGAGGGGGGAAGGAGATACGAGGGGGAAGGAAATACGAGGGGGAAGGAGAGGGGGGAAGGAGATACGAGGGGGAAGGAGATACGAGGGGGGAAGGAGATACGAGGGGGAAGGAGAGGGGGGAAGGAGATACGAGGGGGAAGGAGATACGAGGGGGAAGGAGAGGGGGGAAGGAGATACGAGGGGGAAGGAGAGGGGGGAAGGAGATACGAGGGGGAAGGAGAGGGGGAAGGAGAGGGGGGAAGGAGATACGAGGGGGAAGGAGAGGGGGGAAGGAGATACGAGGGGGAAGGAGAGGGGGGAAGGAGATACGAGGGGGATGTCCTGTTCCTTTGTTGTTATTGTTGTTCTACGCTGGGCGCTAATGGTGTGGTAACACTTAGACTGTCTGGTCACTATTTGCTCGCGGGGTCGAGGGGTTAAAAGCAAGCCTGCCCCCGTTTTTGAAAAGGAGAGTGATGGAGGGAGAGGGCTCGTCACGCTGTCAGAGCGTCTGACGGAGCGCAGAGAAAGTGCCGGCCCTTTTGGTTTCTCTGCCTCTTCTCCCACTCCTTTCTTTTTCTTCCTTTGACATTCTCTCCCCTCGTAATCTGTTTCTTCCTTTGACACTCTCTCCCCTCGTAATCTGTTTCTTCCTTTGACACTCTCTCCCCTCGTAATCTGTTTCTTCCTTTGACATTCTCTCCCCTCGTAATCTGTTTCTTCCTTTGACATTCTCTCCCCTCGTAATCTGTTTCTTCCTTTGACATTCTTTCCCCTCGTAATCTGTTTCTTCCTTTGACACTCTCTCCCCTCGTAATCTGTTTCTTCCTTTGACACTCTCTCCCCTCGTAATCTGTTTCTTCCTTTGACATTCTTTCCCCTCGTAATCTGTTTCTTCCTTTGACACTCTCTCCCCTCGTAATCTGTTTCTTCCTTTGACACTCTCTCCCCTCATAATCTGTTTCTTCCTTTGACACTCTCTCCCCTCGTAATCTGTTTCTTCCTTTGACACTCTCTCCCCTCGTAATCTGTTTCTTCCTTTGACACTCTCTCCCCTCGTAATCTGTTTCTTCCTTTTTTTCTCCACTCAGCCACCGTCTCTCCTCTCTGCTCATGTTGAGGATTCTTGTCTGACGTTTTGACTGCCTCCATGTATAGTAGAAGGGTGTTGGTGTTGGTGCTACAGAACACACTAGCCTCCTGGGCCCCGTGTCAGCAGGAAGAGCCGAGGACAGAGAAGAATACAACGAGAGAGATGGAGAAGAGGGAAACAAACGACCTGCCAACCTGCACGCATTTTGCGTACCATGCACGCAATTTGAGGTCAAAGTACGCTGGTACGAAAAACACTCCCAAAATACCAATATGGTGTAATTGCAGACTGCAATTTGGGGTGTTTCTTGGTGTGGGTGCTCCTGAATATCAGGAAACGCTCATTGGTGCCTGTGATTGGTCAGTCAATTGATACCTGCCATTGGTCAGTTCCGGTTTTATGAGATTGATGGTTTTTCGGCACAGATGATTTGTTTCATAACAGGTTAGGATAACTAGCGTGGCATGTTGGGAGAATTTACGTGGCAGGTTAGCTAAATTAGCATGGCATGTTAGGAGAATGAGGTTAGGAAAAGGGTTAGAGTTCACTACAATACTACAGTTGTCAACAACTGTCGTCCCCAATGCGAAACATTAACGGCCACGGACCAACGGCGAGCATCAATGGGTGTAACTTGACATCAAACAGAGATCTAAAAAAAAGAAACGCCCCTAATTGCGCTAAAACCTTCCTTGACAGGAAGTTATGTTAGACTGTTAAATATTAGTAGGCCTGTGTTAATGAATCAATTCTTCATCTGTCTTCTTGATATCGCTGTATGTCAACAGTAGGCTGCTAATGATGTGATTATAGTCAGGTCACCAACGGCAACAAGGCATGTTGAATGAATGGTGGTCTAGTAGTCAGACCGAACTTGATGGATGAGGTCAGGGATGGAGATCTGGAACTAGCTCATATAGACCTAGTTCAGTTGTTTCATATTCCAAATAGCCTACAGTAAGCTAGACTACTACAGTAAGCTAGACTACTACAGTAAGCTAGAGTACTACAGTAAGCTAGACTACTACAGTAAGCTAGACTACTACAGTAAGCTAGAGTACTACAGTAAGCTAGACTACTACAGTAAGCTAGACTACTACAGTAAGCTAGACTACTACAGTAAGCTAGAGTACTACAGTAAGCTAGACTACTACAGTAAGCTTCTACACCTGCATTGCTTGCTGTTTGGGGTTTTAGGCTGGGTTTCTGTACAGCACTTTGAGATATCAGCTGATGTACGAAGGGCTATATAAATAAATTTGATTTGATTTGATTTGATTTAAGCTAGAGTACTACAGTAAGCTAGAGTACTACAGTAAGCGAGACTACTACAGTAAGCTAGAGTACTACAGTAAGCGAGACTACTACAGTAAGCTAGAGTACTACAGTAAGCGAGACTACTACAGTAAGCTAGAGTACTACAGTAAGCTAGAGTACTACATTGCATCCAGTAATTGAATTATTTGGATGTTTTATTTTCTCCCCAAACAAAATGAAGAAGCCAGTTTGCATTTTCACTAGACTGTCCACATAAAGACCCCAATTAATTAGAATAACAATAAATGTAACCTAGAAAAAATGTGAAAGTGTCAATGAGACCACCTCAATTTAATTTAGTAGGGTGTCCAATCAATAATGCATCTTTTGAGCAATGGGTAAAATAACGTGTAAATAATTGTGTAAATAATCGTATAAGAAAACCAATGGTCCAAACCTCACCTCCCTATCACAATCTATTCAAAGGTTATTGTAGTTTTTATCCTTGTAGGATGGCCAGAATTAGGGTGATTAAATCAATGGAAAGAAAGTGGTGAAATTCAGGAAAATGTTATTGCATTATCTAGTCTGGATTCTGTGCAAGAATTAAGGCTACTGGCTACCTAACAGGCTCACTTTTTCCCGTTCAACATCTTTCGTCTCGAATCCGCAGGACATAAAAAATATTGAGGTAAGATGGATATGGATTTTGAGATATGACATTAGGTTACAAAATCCAACTTTTTTTCTATAATGGTATTGACTTGTGAGAGAAATACCCCCTGAACATTTCAGAACATGACTAATCATATTTGTCTTGGTTCAAATGTATTCAACACAAGACTTCTGTGTTGGCTACATTGTTTGATATCATTTAAAACTCTAGGTTTCAGGAAATGGCAGTTGCAGGTTTTCAACAATGCAAATGCTCCAACTTCCTGAGAGCAAACTTGACTGAGCCCCTAAAGACCTCCCCCCTATCTAACATAAGGCCTACATCAGCACCACCTTGTCAGAAAATCTTAAGGAGAGCCTCATATTGTACATTTTAAACGTATTTCTAGTTAGCTACTGAAGCACAACCAATGACCAAGTACCCTTAACAGTCTATAGCCTACCATTCCTAGTGAGCCAGTATTCTGCCAACATCCTTATTAGGCTAAAAAAGGTGCATTTGCCTAAGATTTGAGCAGTGTGGGTGTCGCGTCACCTCACTGACGTGGTAAAATTCTCAGTGGTGGAAAAAGTACCCAATTGTCATACTTGAGTAAAAGTAAAGATACCTTAATAGAAAATGACTCAAGTAAAAGTGAAAGTCACCCAATAAAATACTACTTGAGTAAAAGTCTAAAAGTAGTTTTGTTTCTAAATATACTTAAATATACTAAATATAAAATGTATTTAATTGCAAAAATATACTTGAGTATCAAAAGTAAAAGTATAAATAATTTCAAATTGCTTATATTACGCAAACCAGACACCACCATTTGTATTTCTATTTTTTGACTGATAGCCAGGGGCACACTCCAACACACAGACATAATTGACAGACGAAGCATTTGTATTTAGTGAGTCCGCCAGACCAGAGGCTGTAGAGATGACCAGAGATGTTTGGGTTGATATGTGTGTGAATTGGACAGTTTTCCAGTCCTGCTAAGCATTAAAAATGTAATAAGTACTTTTGGGTGTCAGGGAAAATGTATGGAGTAGAAAGTACACTATTTTACTTTGGAATGTACATTGTATTTTTACTTAGGTATTTTACACCACTGAAAACTCTGCATGGTTGTCAGGTTTGAGACAAGGAAAGACAGACAGATTGACAATGAAAATGAAAAGAGGGCGAGATGGTCTGTGAAATCCCTTCACTACAGACAGAGAGAGAGAGAGCAGGACACAGACATACAGAGTGCTTGATATGTGTGTAGTGGGGAATCCTGGCACACACCCCTGGCTCAGTCACCTGTGCTGGGCCTACTCTGCTCTGGGCTCCATACGTCACGCCCCATTACCACACCACCTGACGCATGGTCGGTGTGCCCGTTCAAACAGGGCTGTGTGTAACTTGTGTGTGTAACTTGGCTCGACCTCTCTCCAAAGCCATTAGCTGAAATCTGGCCTTTCCTCCCAGGCTGTTTTTGTTCCCCATCTACCTTCTCTCTCTGACTCTGTTAGGGTATTAGAACTGGACTCAAATCAGCACCCTCCGCTTTGTGCCACAGGCACCCTTTCTCTGTGTGTGTGTTAGAGTTGCCTGGTTAATGTTGTTAACCCTGCTGTCTTCACCTCTGGTTGAGAGGTTTGAGCGTGTAACCATGTGTGAGACTGAGAGTATGTGACTGTGTGTATGTTTTTAGGCCTGGGTAGTCTGAGTGTTGAGAATACTGTTTCCTGTACTTTTCACACTTGTTAAAGTGCTGAGTCGTCATGTGTCTGTGTTTTGACTGTGTGTCTAAAACGGTGTTATTATGATGTTATTTTTATATTTTTTACAGGTGTTGGGTCTACCTCTGTGGTGGCGTTCTCTGCCTTCCTGAATGGGCCGTATCCACCAACAGACCTGACAGGAGACGTGGCCGTATCTCACAGTTCTCCTGCAGGTACACACACTGACAACCTCTTAAACATCTCATGTCTTTCTACAACCTGTCGGAAACATATCACACTTGCCTCATCTCTCTCATGAATTGATGCTTTTACGTTTCCCTGCCTGTGACTTATCTTACGTCCACAGACGTCTGTCTGTAACAGCTCTGACATCTGGCTAACAGTACTGACTGAGAGTGACACCGCTGATCGTTGGCTGTAACCGTACTGACATCTGCCTGTAGCAGCTCTGTACCCTTTAAAACCACTGAATGGGTAACAGCGGACTGAACTGTATCCCTCGAAGCATCTGGTTCACGGCAGTATGTGTTTCTGGAAGACATTACTCTCCCCTCTAACCAACAAAACCCCTCTTTATTTAAATTAAAGTGTCATGGGGTTTTATTATTTCATTTGATTCAAAGCGGCTCACAAAAAAAAGCGGCATTTGTACTATTGTTTCCATTGGACTGTCTGTGTTGGCAGCGCCTTGTGGAAAGGTTCCCTGAAAGCACATTAAATGTGAAATGGCTTGGAAATATTGAGGCGTTTTTTTGTAATTTTATTGTGATGCTAAAAATAGCGGGGGTGGAAAGTCTGGAGTTTTTCACAAGACCTTCCAGAGATGGCTGCCCTGTGTTTTGATCGGTAAGACATTACTTACATCACAGGTAGGGTTCACAGTAACAGAGAGAAGAGATGAGCAGGGGAAGGAGGGATGGCTACACACACACACCTGTGGATATATGACTGTTTAGTGGACTATATTTCTCTCTGTGCGTCAGTGTGTGTATGGATGTGTTGGCCCACTGGCTAGGTGTTAGACAGAGCAGTGTTAATCTTCATTAGCGCTCTCCTCCACTCCTCTCCTCTGAATGCCTGGCTGGAATGGGAGGAATTCTGCCGATGCACCCAGAGGCAACGATTACAACTCTGTTACTGTCTACACTCCTTTCCCATCAAAGGGATTTGCGGTAGTGCTCTCCCACTGTCCACTATCTAATGTAGTAGGGCCATGTTGGGGGCCATCCACTGTCTCAATGATTTCACATTCATTTTTAATCACACCAGCCTCTACGTGTAGTGTGTGTTTGTTTGTGTGCATATCTCTGTCTATTTCCCCTCTATCTGTATATTTGTCCTGTGTTCAGTTCCATTTGACCTGTGCTAAATCTCTGCCCCGCTCTCCTCTCCAGCTCCTCTCCTCTCCTCTCCTCTCCTCTCCTCTCCTCTCCTCTCCTCTCCTCTCCTCTCCTCTCCTCTCCTCTCCTCTCCTCTCCTCTCCTCTCCTCTCCTCTCCTCTCCTCTCCTCTCCTCTCCTCTCCTCTCCTCTCCTCTCCTCTCCTCTCCTCTCCTCTCCTCTCCTCTCCTCTCCTCTCCTCTCCTCTCCTCTCCTCTCCTCTCCTCTCCTCTCCTCTCCTCTCCTCTCCTCTCCTCTCCTCTACTCTACGCTCCGCTCCTCTCCTCTCCTCTCCTCTCCTCTCCTCTCCTCAGCAGCCAGTGTGGCTACACCCAGCCAATGGAGGGAGGGAGGTGGCTGGCTTTCATCAGAGCTAACAAAGCGTGAAATACACAAGCACAGCTCAGGGGGCATGCTGCAGTTTCATTCTCAATCTGGCCCTCATGGACTGTGCTGCTAGACTGCTAGAGGAATCAGTGGCACATGATTCAGTGTAGAGCTCATTCCTCAGTCAATGAAACACATTCAGCACCACCTTGAGTCCTCCAGCATTTAATTAACTTCACTCACTGTCAAACGAATGACTGTGTAGGTGATTGTGTAGTTGAATGTGTGTCATTGATTATTTCAATAACAGCGGTTTGGCAGAATAATTTTTTGAAGAATATGCACCTTTTTTAAAATTGAATCATTGTAGAATGAATCAGTCCACAGCTGGCTGATAATAGATTTTGCTGACTAGGACCATTCTGTCTCCTAAATTGATGTTAAGCTGAATGCGTTTGGCTGGTTGTCGGTTATTCTTGGCCGTCTGTAGCTACAGTAGTCGATGTCTCTGTTTTTAGACTGTCTATATTCTGTCAGTCTGGTACTTAAGCCTAGAAGGTCTGTTCTGTTATTCTGTCTGTCTCATTGTCTATTGTCAGTCTCAAGCCTGCTGTCTGTCTAAGGTGGAGCTTTTGACTTCTGAGAACACATTTAATAAAAGAGACAGACAGTGACTGAGATTACTTATGTGCGGATGGGGTGCATCAACAGGGGTCTACTTTCACCCGTCCAGGTCTTCATTTGGTGCAGATAAAGGAGAAGACGCAAGGAGAGGACTCCACTTTCCAGAGAGATGAGAGGAAGGGAGGTGAGAACAGGGAGACGAGAGAGGTGGAACAGAGGAGGAAGAGAGACGGAAGGAAACGAGAGGAGAGGGGAGAGACTAAAGCGGGGGAAGAAGTAGTGAGGGAGGGATGAAGGGCCGGGGTGTGTGTAAAGTGAATGAGTAGGCTCCAGTGTTTACGTGCCCTGGGCCAGGGCCCTCTAAAGTGACTGTGTTGTGTTTGTGTTTCCCCTGCTCTGCTGCTGGCCCATATGAAAGAGCTCAACCCTGCAGGTAAGTAGACTGGGATCTGCTCTGGGAAGCACAGGAAGAGCCCACAGCCCACTGTTTATGTTCCCGCGCAACTCGATATTGCTAGAGAGAGATGCGTGCGCACACACACACACACACACACGCATAGTTTGACATACACAGTTTTGGTTACACATACTGTACACATGGGTACGCCACGTACACATGCAGACACTTATGCACTTGCATGTACTCAACACACACACAAACACAGGCTACATGTTACGGTTAAATAGTTGGGGTGTCTAGTTCTGAGTAGCGTGTGTTTATTTCTGTCTGTCCGTGCCTCTGTCTGTTCATATGTGCTCTGATACAGTAGATGTCCTCCCTTTTGATCAGTGACACACACACACACACACACACACACACACACACACACGTTTCATCGCATCGATGACATCATTGCAGCTGCACAATGAACGGGATCCCTTACAGTCGCCCTGAGGTCAAATAAACAGAGTGGTCAGAGAGACTTAACACACACTCAGTGAGATATCATGCAGTATGACTAGTGTTGGTGTAATCAGGCTGCTGAGGTTCCAGACTACTTCCATTATCCATTGAGAGAAGATGATTGTGTGAGTGTGTGCGCTTATTTTAGGGAAAATAATTTTACATACTTTGGAGAAAAGTAGCCCACTCTCATAACTACTACAAAAACCCTCATAGGCCTCATATCTACCAGTGACCCCATAGTGAGGTCAGGTGTGTCGACCATGAGTTGGCCAACAGAGGGCAACAATGACAACTCAGGTGAGACATAATACACACACACACAGCCCATGCAGGTAAATCATTGTGGCGAGTGAGGGTCGTAACTCTGCCGTGGCAGCCTGAGAATACACGGGGTGTCTGGGATACGGTGTGTGAAGAGGTGGGACCAGTTTAGATTTACAGGCAGGGCGTCCCCCTCTTCCTAACCACACACACACACACTCTGTTTGTCTTTAGAGAGTGCCGACTAGTCAATGGCGGCTGGGAACTTGAGAGGGGGAAAATATTTCCCCTAGTTCTTTCTGGTCGCCGTCTTCTCTCTTGCTGTCATTCCCTCCTTCTCACTCCTTTCTTTTCTCCCTCCAGCTTTTTCCCTCAACTTCAGTCCCCCCCCCCCCCCACCCGTTTCTTTAGACCACACCCCTCATTGGTGGCAGGACATTTAGTTTAGCTGATCCTGCAGCAATTGGGTTTAGTTGCCCATTGAAAGCATTTGAAGATTGTTTAACCATCACATGAATATTCTAGGAGTCTATGGACTCTATGGACAAACGTCCTCTCGATTCGACACCCTTCAGTCGCCTCAATATGAGTTTGCACAGTTTAAAGATGCTTTTAAAAAGCCACATCTACAGGTTACTCTATAGAAAAACACAATGACAAAAAAGAGGGGAAGAGAAGGTAAGAGTGAGAGACGGAGAAAAGAAAAGGGGGAAAAAGAAGCGAGGGAAGGATAACTGAAGAGAGGGAGGTAGGGAGAACACCTTGTCTATATTCCCTAAGGCTGTGATTTTGCACCTATATGTTAGTGGTTGCTGCTACATGAGCCAGGGCGATGTAAAGCCCCTACAGTACACGGCTTAGGTTACCTGGCCAGACATAACAGGGAAGGATTATACTCTCACTGGCTAGTGATGGGCCTGGAAAAGACCCTGCGCATTCTCTTCTTCCTTCTTTCTCTCAGCTCTCTTCCTCGAGAGCGAGTGACTCTTGCAATATGCTTCAGCTTGAACACTTTTTCTCTCTTTCCTTCCCTTTCCGTCTATCTTTCTATTAATCTCTCTCTCTCTCTCTCTTTATCACCTTTCCCAAACTTTTCGCTATTTCTCTTTTCTCTCTTGTGAAAGGATGGAAAACAGAGTAAAAAGGGAATTTCCCCCTGAGCAGTCTCTTGCTCTCTCTCGGTCTCTCTCTGTTATTCCAGCCAGGCTTCTAGCCAGCTCAGCATCCTCAGCCAACTCTGGAAGAGTTATGGTTGGGTACCTCGGCCTGTAATGTTCCCCAGTGCTGTTTTAGGAGTTCCCTTAACCAGAGATCCTCCAAAAACATCCACAACTCGGTTATGTGAGATGTTTGTGTTGAGTCTCACTCACAGATTGGCTTCAGAGTAGTGAATATGCATGAAGTTATCTCAATCATGTTATTGAATGTGATGGGGTTTAAGAGGAAATGTCGGAAGGAAAAGTGTTTTTAAGGGGATTTTCTATCAGGATATTTTGAAGCGAACACTTCCTAAGCATGAAACGCAGAGAATCTCATTTCCAATAGACTGCCAATAGGTACTTATCACAGCCAACAGGAGTGACAAGAAAAGGAAAAAAGAGGGCATTTTCTCACTACATCCATGGTTAAATGTCATGAGCCAGTCACACTTCATAGGCTATGGCATGGCATGGCAGCTAGGTAAGTGCACAGACACAATACAAACCACTGTAGATAGTATTGACATTATAATTAAATCACAATGGATTAGTTTCCATGAAACAGTTGCCTGTGTTAGCTGCACAGTTACTGCAGTGTCCTAGGCTAGCTAGCTATGTTGTGCTAGCTAGCAATATGCTAACGTTAGCTAAGCATTTGGCTATGGGCTGGCACTGGCAGTATGGGATTATGGAGAGTGAATTGCTAGGTAGTGTTAGAAATTAGATATGTAGACGGGCGAGTCGGTCAAGGATCGATTCAGACAAGGTGGTAAATTGTATGACAAGCGACAGTTTATTCAGAGTGAAGATATCTAGAACAGCGTAATTACGGCTCCTCCGTTCGTTCGTACGGAACTGCAGGCAAAGAGACCGATACAATCAGTACACCACTTATATATAGAACAGAAAGTAGGTTGATTCTGGAAGATCGGATCTTTGGATTGGTTCAGCTGGGGTGTAGTCTGTAGTCTTCCGCCATTGGCTCAGTTGTCTGTCCGTCATCGTAGAATCCTCTTCGGGCACACAATGTTCAGCTACAAAGGAGATTATGTGTGTGCGCTGGTTTTGGCAATTAGTGTAATGCGGGAGCTATCCTGTAGGGGACCCCACAGGCTTTACTTTGAGTTGTAGCCCTGTATTAGCAATAGGTTGGTCACCTGCATAAGAAATAGCATTTCTCTACAGTAGTTATCTAGCTGTGGCCATCTGGCTAGTATTAACAAGGGCGTTCTACAAAAATAGCAACATTAAAATAAGTAACACACACAGACATGCATTATCAAACAACGTTACTGCCACCTTCTGGTTTGGAGTATTTTAACAAGGCTAAGTGACTAACGACTTCAAGGTCTTTGCTGTGTGAACACAAACGAGATTGACTGCCGACACTATCTTCAGAGGTGCTAAGTACTGGCAGGTAAACGTTTGACAATCCTACCGGTGTGTCTGAGCTATTAGAGCGGATTCTTGAGAATTCAATTCACCGTTCCATCAGAGCCATGTCTTAACCACACACGCACCCGTTCCATCAGAGCCATGTCTTAACCACACACGCACCCGTTCCATCAGAGCCATGTCTTAACCACACACGCCCCTGTTCCATCAGAGCCACGTCTTAACCACACATGCCCCCGTTCCATCAGAGCCATGTCTTAACCACGCACGCCCCTGTTCCATCAGAGCCATGTCTTAACCACACACGCCCCTGTTCCATCAGAGCCATGTCTTAACCACACACGCCCCTGTTCCATCAGAGCCATGTCTTAACCACACACGCACCCGTGATAGAGCACATTGACTCATTCAAAGATTTGTCTCTCCAATTTTTAAGGAGCTGCATGTTTCACAAAACATCCTCACATTCACCCTCTCAGGCATCCCGAGGGTGGCCCAGTGTAAGTTCTCCCTGCCCCTCTGTCTAGTCTGCTGCCCCTCTGCCCCTTCCAAGAACGCCAAGTACAAGATCACCGTGGATACCAACAAACCGCCCGTCAACCTCAGCGAGATCTTCCCAGGTAACAGACCATAGAGATCTACCTGAGTCACCCCAGAACCTGGTCTGTACCATAGACATCTACATGACCTGTTCTCCACTGGTTCCCTGTACACCCAGGGATAGTGGGAGAGTGGTGTTCTGTGAGAATAGGGGTTAAGTTTTAAGTCTGCTTGTCTTCGATAGTGTCAACTGCACGAAAGTGAGTGGCATGTATTTGCCCTGGAATGGAGAGTGAGTGGTATGTATTGATGCTGTTGATAGTGTGTGTGGGAATCTAGTCTACCTGCTGTTGGTGAGCAGGTCTCAGCCCTGGGAAGCAGCTCTGACTATCAGTCATTATCTGGACCTGGGCATGGCGTCTCCTACTACACAGGACCCCTGTCCCAGATTAGATGCTTGAAGATTGTGTGTGTGTGTGTGCTACTCTGTGGGCAGATAAAGAACAATGTGATGTGCTCTGTTCACCTTGGCTGGCGTCCTGAGGAGAGATAAGCTGCCATATCTCTGTCTGACATCCCACCGATGGAGACCCCACTATACTGGCCCCTGAGAGCCTCAGAGACAGAGTGTGTGTGGTAGGGAACCCATACCATATCTCTGTCTGACATCCCACCACTAGAGTCCACACTGTACTGGCCCCTGAGAACCTCAGAGACAGAGTGTGTGTGGTAGGGAACCCATACCATATCTCTGTCTGACATCCCACCGATGGAGACCCCACTATACTGGCCCCTGAGAACCTCAGAGACAGAGTGTGTGTGGTAGGGAACCCATACCATATCTCTGTCTGACATCCCACCGATGGAGACCCCACTATACTGGCCCCTGAGAACCTCAGAGACAGAGTGTGTGTGGTAGGGAACCCATACCATATCTCTGCCTGACATCCCACCACTAGAGTCCACACTGTACTGGTCCGTGAGAACGTTAAGTCTGTGTGTGAATAATGGGTTATTGTGGTGTTTCAGGGGACTGTTTTCATGTATGTGCCATATACCCGACAGATATCTGTATCCGTAACCAATGGACTCTAGTTCCTATTGTTCTCACTAAATGTCCCTCCCTGTGTTGTAGACTTTCTGGAGAAGTCTGAGGACAAGGAGGGAAACGCTCTGGCCTTCCACATCCTCTCAGGGCCTAGAGTCACTGTAATGGCCTCCCAAGACCTCCCGTGAGTACACACACGCAGCATCCTCTAGCACTTGGTTGATGTGAAGTTGAGCTTTCTCTACCCCCCCCCCTTTTTCTACCCTCTCCAGAGCGCTACCGTATCCAGAGTGAGAGTTTCAAGGACATCTGGCTGGTGGCTAAGGAGCTGGTGTGTTGTGTGTTGAACACAGACACAACGGCCCACAAACATTCATGTGTTGTGTTTGTAGGTACAGCTTTTGCCTGCAGTGTTAGAAAAACATTCTTTGTGTGTGTGTGTGTGTGTGTGTGTGTGTGTGTGTGTGTGTGTGTGTGTGTGTGTGTGTGTGTGTGTGTGTGTGTGTGTGTGTGTGTGTGGTGTGTGTGTGTGCGTGCGTGTAGCTGCGTGTGAGTGCAGAGAAGTACCAGGACCTCCTGTCAGAGCGGGCGGTCCAGAGCCACCCAACGCCGTCTCCTGACCCGCTTCAAAGACAAGACCCCCGCCCCCCTAGACCTAGACACTCTGATGGAGGGCACCTACCGCCAGGTCAGACACACACACAGTAGACCAGGACACTCTCAGGCATGCACATAGCATTTAGAAACATGATGAAAGGAGAGTCTCTCCCCTCCCTTCTTCCCTCTCTTTTTTTTTGGAGGTGTTGATTTTCCCCTACCTCACACCGTATGGTGATTTACACACACACACACACACACACACACACACACACACACACACACACACACACACACACACACACACACACACACACACACACACACACACACACACACACACACACACACACACACACACACACACACACACACACACACAGAGTAATGAGTGCACTAGTGTTGATTTACAGAGTGATGGGCCTACACTGCTGATGTATGCACTTCCTGCTGCTACTAAGGTGCTAGCTCCCACCCTATGGTATACTTATAGCAGACAAACGAACTTCCATAACCACACACACACAGGAATACACACACACAATGCCATGACCACACACAGGTGCACATACACATATACTGTAAGCACATAAACACAAAGACATACACTACCGGTCAAAAGTTTTAGAACACCTACTCAGTTAAGGGTTTTTCTTTGTTTTTAACTATTTTCTACATTGTAGAATAATAGTGGAGACATCAAAACTATAATAATAACACATGGAATCATGTAGTAAGCAAAAAAGTGTTAAACAAATCCAAATATATTTGATATTCTTCAAATAGCCACCCTTTGCCTTGATGACAGCTTTGCACACTCTTGGCATTCTCTCAACCAGCTTCATGAGGTAGTCACCTGGAATGCATTTGAAGAATCACTTTTTTGGTTACTACGTGATTCCATATGTGTAATTTCATAGTTTTGATGTCTTCACTGTTATTCTACAATGTAGAAAATATTAAAATAAAGAAAAACCCTTGAATGAGTAGGTGTTCTAAAACTTTTGACCGGTTGTGTATACATGCGCACAGACACACATACACACCCATCTATCTCTGTCGTCTAGGGGCGCCTTATCGCCCGATTAGACATTATTTACTAACGGTAGACGGGCTGTAATAAGAATGTGGGAGCATTTGTGTCTCGTGTGTGTGTGTGTGTGTGTGTGTGTGTGTGTGTGTGTGTGTGTGTGTGTACATTCTCTCAGTATTTTTCTCAGGTTCTGAGGTCAGGGTGATTGTTGCTGGAGCCTTCCTTTTTAAATTATGATTAAATAAAGAAACCTCATTTACAAACTTCTGTATGGTTGGAAGTGTGGGTCAGTGTGTTTGTGGTGTCATTATAGTGTGTGTGTGTGTCTGTTTGCCTTGATTTGAAGTTCCCATTGTGATGATGTGTGTGTCGACTGATGAGTTCCAACTGTGTGTGGATTACTGTATTAGTTGTGTGTGTGTGTGTGTGTGTGTGTGTGTGTGTGTGTGTGTGTGTGTGTGTGTGTGTGTGTGTGTGTGTGTGTGTGTGTGTGTGTGTGTGTGTGTGTGTGTGTGTGTGTGTGAGTGAGCGCGCGTTTGTGAGTGTGCGTGTGAATTTTGAGTGGTGTAGACTGTCTGACGTTGAAAAGTGATGGTCCCTTGCCGTCACTGTTTACAGTAGGGGCTCGTTTGGTGAGGCACTCTTTAACACTGTTCATTAGCTCTCCTACGGCTCTGGGAGTGGGTGACATCATGACATCATTAGATATTTAATGATTTAGTACTTAACCATTACTCCTATCTGAGTAGAATCATACAGAGCTCACACTGTAGATGCACTCCCCATAAGGTCCAATACGAGGTGTACTCATACCATCACCACAAGGTTCAAAACTGGTACAGTTTTAAAGGGACACTTACCTTACAAACTGGGATCAGTTTTGTTGCTGGCGAAGGGTCCAACATTCCCTTTTTTTAATCACTGGCCTAGTTGGCCAAAAATCTACTGTCCCGAACTGAATTTCTACTGGCCCGGACATGGTGTAGTTTTTCAATTCATTGGGGGTCATGCAGGCCCTTTAGGTCTCTATATCCAGCTATTAATGGGCTACATTTTGGTTACTATGATTAGGGATGGGTACTTTTAAATACTTTCACTATTCAAATAATAACATGAACGTTTTTAGGGGTGATATTCGGATAGTCGAAATGCATGTGTTTAAAATGTTTTTTATTCAACTTGATAACTTGCTTGCTGCGCAGCTGGTAGGTCTTGGGAGGAGAGGTTCTCCCCGGTGAGTTTGACACCTGAGCGAGAGAGAGGAAGAGAGAGGTTAGCCATACAGGCTCAAGCTAATTAGATAAACTTATAGATGCCATACTGCATCAAGTTGATGTAAAGATGCCAGCTATGTTAGCCAGCTACAGTAGGTAGCTCGCTACCTAGATTAATTGAGGAAATGTTGCTGTGCTTTCTGTCCTTATCTACAACAACTATATGCAGATTGGTCCTTCTCATTTAACTAACTTAATTCCATCTACATGAATACTCTTGCAAGTATTCGAATACTAACATCTGTTCAGATAATAGAATATTAAAATTACATTTTTGTTTCTAAAGTATACCATTTTGACAATACTGTTCTTGGCAGATATCAGTATAAATGCACTGCATGTCCCAGTGCCAGCTAATGCTATTAATATATCAGTGTCTCTTTATGCCGCTAATGCTAGTTGATGCTCTCCCAGCGCTGCTGCCTGTCCCCTAGCATTACTAGAGCCCTGAGTGATTCTCTCTATACAGTATTACTCTCTAGTCTGTCTAATGTGCTCCGGTGTCAGTCAGTCCATCCCTTCCTGCCTCCGCTTCCCGCCAGCGCCTGCCACCCACCGGTGATTTCCGGAAGCTTCTGACACTTTATACATGCTGTAATGTATACACGCACCACATAATGGACGCTATCCACGGTCTACTGGGAAGAGTGATGCACGCGTCAAATGAATTATTCATATCTCTGGGTGGGTATATGGCCCTTCTGAAGGTCTGTGAGCTATGGTGGTTCTCACGAACTCAGCGCTTTAGTTAGGGTTTATTACTCAAGGGTTGTCAGTCAAGAGTCTTCATCATTTGACATGCCAAATGTGTTTGTAAATGATGGTGGGGTTAAAAGTTGTTTTTAGCTACAGTACGTGTCTTATTGTGCTGAGTCAGGGATAGTACACTCAAATGACAAATTTGCCTAATATTATGGAAACCAAGAAAGTAGTCTGTGGACCCAGAGACTCAGCAAGTGGTAGATGAGGTACATGTGTACTTTGGATGAACTAAGTGCAGCATCGTCAAATGTCAGATTGGTAAATATTATGCATCTTATCTGTGGCCAGGCTGGGCTGTCGGTTAGGGGACTTCCCCTCATTAATGTTTGTGCATGTTGTTTGTCATCGAGAGAACAGAGATACTGTGAGAGGCCTGTGTGATTTTTCTGGTCTAGTGTACATTCATATAGAGAGGGATAATATTTCCTTTGTTCATTATTTCTTCATCTCTTCCTCCTATATTTTATTCATGAAGGCCAGATGCGGCCTGCTCTATAATGTGTATGTGAGCTGGCCAGAGGTGTCTGTTTCCTCCACTTTTTATTCTCACTACTTAAAAAAACATTACTCATCCTGGCCCCACGGTTTATAGTTCAGCCTGGCTCACCCTTTAACTCTCTGTTTGATTCATCTGTGGCAGGTATGGAGAGGTTAGCCAGAGGGCTATCTTAGCCTAGCCTTAGCATTCCTGTTTTTCTCCTCTGCTGTTGATCTCTGAGCGAAAGCACACTGCTGTCACTCGGGACCGGGAAAGACGTTTCTGGGTGGGGGGGGTGCAGAGGGGAAGGAGGGTGTGCTGAGTGAGGGGGAATGCCCGACAAGCCATTTAAAAAATATATTTGCTGTTTATCTCAGGTAAAATGGCTACCATGTTAGCGTTAGTGCGCTATCCTAGCGGGCAGCGGCGCTAGCTGTCTGGGAGCTGAGTTTGAGTTGAGCGGAGTCTCTGTAATTAGCCATTCAAAAGCAGGAGGTGGGACGCTTTAGTTTTGACTGACAGACCGCTTGGGGGCCTCTCGTTCCAGTAATGGAGGCTTCTCTCAGACAACGGCTGATTTATCTGTCCCCAAATGGAGCGCTAAACACGGCTAAACATGGCTAAACACGACTAAACACAGATCCCACTGTGTACGTGAGGCCCTCGCAATAAATGACTGGGGCTCTCTCTGAGCACTGTGTGTGTGTGTGTGTGTGTGTGTGTGTGTGTGTGTGTGTGTGTGTGTGTGTGTGTGTGTGTGTGTGTGTGTGTGTGTGTGTGTGTGTGTGTGTGTGTGTGTGTGTGTGTGTGTGTGTGTGTGTGTGTGTTTGCGTGCGTGTCCATTGAGATGTGTAAATGTGTGTTTCCTCAGTAAAATACCCCGGGGTCAGAAAAAAAAGGAGAAACAGAGGAACTCCCTCAGGTCCCCCTGACCTTTCATCTGCTATGCAAACACAGACCGCACCTGAGAGACTGCCTTTCAAACTGGCCTTCAAACACACAGACAGACACACACACACACAGACAGACACAGGATAAATGAACATGCAGCCTACCCCTCATGCACATTTAGGAGTCACTGGGGCCCTCCTCTATGAATGTCTACCATGTCAATGAATGACTGTCTTTCATATAGCTGACTGACATATAGGCATGTGTGTGTATAAGAGTGGGGGACAGATAGTGACTGATATAGAGGAGTGTGTGTGACACAGTCAAGCCTCTGGAAAAGCCTGTCTTTATAAATGTGATGTCATTTTGAAACCAGTGTTGTGTGGAGATAGTGTTGTTACTGTTGGGAGATCATTCTTATGGTCTTCTCGTAAAAATGTATGAAGATGGGCATATCCGGGGACTCCTGTAGGATTTAACATTTTCATTGCAAGGCCCATAAATAAATACCTTTTTTCTGTGTACAATTCATTGATATAGTATTTAAAAATAAAAAAAATGTAAGTATAGAATGAGATGGAAATATCAATGGTCTTGGAGACCCACACCTCTGTACTGTACACATACATGGAGCAGAGGCCAGACAGAGATCGGCCAGACAGAGATCAGCCTCTGGCAGTACCTCTTGAGTCAGAAGAATGTCGTCATGGAAAAGGCTTTGGTAGATTGCGGCACAAAATGTTTGCTTACACCCAATCTAGAGTAGGCAGTGTTTATTAACATAAGTGGTGTCTGTGACCAGATACTCAGAGAAATATCTATGATGTAAAATAATGGATGCCACACAGACTTGGGTATGTCCTAAATGGCACCCTATTCCCTATTTAGTGCACTAAACACCCTATTCCCTATTTAGTGCACTAAACACCCTATTCCCTATTTAGTGCACAAAACAATAGGGAGTCATTTGGGACACTGATTATGGGTGGGTGGGTGTGTGTGTGTGTGTGTGTGTGTCGCCTCCTGCCCCCTCAGGCCATACACAGCAGGAGGGAGAGAGGAGAGGGCGTGGGACTGGGGTGCTTTATCTAAGAATGTCAAATCCCTGAGAGGAGCCACAGCAAAGCCCATCTCTGCCAGTCTGCACAATCCCCTCACACACTCACCACCCTCCGTCTCTGTTCCTATGGAGAAGGCCCAGGTGTTTGCCCAAAGGCAGATAGAGATGGGGGTTAGAGGAGGTCTGGGGTGTACAGTACTGTACCTACTTGTAATGCTTCTGTCTGTGGGACTCCCCTGGGTGTGGTGGACTTTTTTTATCACAAATATGTCTGGGTGTATTACTGGTGAGGAGAGAGCGAGCGAGGGGGAGGGAGAGAGGGAGACTAAAAGAAACTGAGACAGAGAAATATTCCTGTCTTCCCCTCATCTCCTTTCCTTCATGACCACATGAGATGAAATCAAGGAAGTATCAGTCAATCCAGTTCTGTTGTTTTCATTTAGAATCTGTTTCTTTGTGCCATTGCATGTGACTATGCAACACCTGTTAGAACATAGATGGACATCACCATACAGAATTACATAGTCGGATAGCCAGTTGAACAGCTTTCTCGGGGCTATCTGGATATTTTAGAATGTTTAGTCCCTTGTTGCTTACCACATCACATTATCTCATTCTACTCTGTTGCTAAGAACACAGCAGCCATTCAATTAGCTCGCCATATTGGCTGGTCCATTAAGTATCGTAGAGATTAGTCCAAAAGAGATTAGCCCATTGTCTTTCCCCCTGGGCTTTATTAATCAAGGAATGTGTCATTTCCAGTATATTCTATACAGTCTAGTTCTACAGCATGCCATTAAACCAGAGTCCTTTCCATGTGCTATAATGACAAAATTGAATTAATCCAGGTTCCCTACACTTCACTACACTCAACGGCTATCATTTCTCCAGTACGTTCTATGCTTTCGATTTTTTTATTCCAATGTCATTTTCCCTGCACTTAAACTAAACCGGGCCATTTTCCCAACTCCATTCTGTCAACTCTACATCTATGTCATTATCCCCAAGTTAGTTTTTCTTCTCCGGCTAAAGAATGTCATTTCTCCTCTCAGCGAGGGTGGGCTTAGCACATGCCACAGTCCCAGTGTTCCACAGATTTAGAACCCTAATCTCATTGTGTCTGCTGAGTGGCTCTTAGCGGCCTGAGTGGAGAGGGGATTCCACACTGTAATGGAGCATGCCTTCTCCCACTGGTCCTTTGTTATTAGCCTCTCAGAGGTTAGCCACCAGCTAACGGGATTATATACACGGTGTAATTAAAGTGAGAAGCACTCACACACACTCCTGTACATCGGCAAGCACGCACGCACGGACGGACGGACAGGCGAGCATACACACACACCCTCGCCTCCATCACAGGTGCTCATTATCCCCGGGCCCACAGAGGCTCGTTATTGGGGTATTTTGGGGATGTCTCACCCTGATGTATGTCCCACAGAGCTGGGCTCCAGGCACCACTAAACCCCCTGATCTCCAGGAGGCCCTTGTCCTCCAGTCATACTTCGCTCACTCTCACTATACACTGTTTATATTATATATTTTTGTTACCATGTTGTAAGTGTTATATTTTAGTCATATTAACACTGAAGTGTGACATTGAAGTAGAAGTGTATAAACCTCACACACACACACCAGTGTTGGCACTAGCAGTGTTTTCTCTCGCTCAGCTAGCACTCAGCTTTCCGTGTCACGGCCCTCTCCTCTTGATTCCGGGAATTCAATGGCAGGACCAGAGATGCTTTGGAAACGGGTCAATGACTGTGATTCTGAAAATATATACTGCTGGATAGCCTTCAGTAGATTGTGTGTGTATGCGTGTATGTGTGTCTGCGTGCGTAATCAAACATTTGAACTGTGTGTGTATAGTGTTTTTCAGAATTTAGCACACAGAGATGATTTACCAAATGAGTCCATGTACAGTACATATGTATCAACAGACCTCTTGTGTTAAAGCTGTACGTCATTTACCTCGTTGACTTACCTAATTTACCTGTGTACCTGTTAGCTCCATCACGACAGTCCTCACTGACTTCCTAAGGGAACACAAGGGATTATGAGTGATGTCATGAAAGTGAAGTGCTTCTGTACCATAGGTGAACCCACACCACCTTCCTCTCTCCTGGGAGACACACACACAGACACACACACACAGACACACAGACACACACACACACAGACACACAGACACACACACACACACACACACACACACACACACACACACACACACACACACACACACACACACACACACACACACACACACACACACACACACACACACACACACACACACACACACACACACACACATACACACAGTGCCAGTGGCTAGCAGCATTCTCCATCTCTTCTCTTGTGAGACATATATATATACACATACACATACACATACACACACACACACAACACAGTCCCTATCTGTCTCTGGCTCCGTCTGCCAGCTTGGGGAGACCTGTTGTAGACAGCAGGGAGACAGACAGTGGCAGAAGACAAAGAAACAACAACAATCATGCCCTGCCTGGGGCTTTATCTACAGGGACAGAGGAACTCACTATTACTGTCCTGTACTGACTGAAGTGTTTTGCTCATACGAGACAATTCCGTTGCTTAACATGTATGTTAATGGTTATGATTTTGGATGCTGGTCACTTGTTGCAGGTGCGTGTGTGTGTGTATAAAGGTTAGTCTAACCCTGTGGTCTGTAAAGACCGCTATGTACGTTGGCTGCAGCAGCCTGGTTCACGCGACACTGCATGTTGATAATTCTACTGATTTATCTTCTTTGGCCTCAGTGCATGAAATGAATGGGTGTGTCTGTTTCATGAGCCCAGACACACACACACACACACACACACACACACACACACACACACACACACACACACACACACACACACACACAGCATTCCAACAGGCTTATGGCCAATGGTGGAAATGTACTACATAGCATTTATTCATGAGTGATAATCTGAATCATATTTGTTGAGGATATAGACTGAACTGCTATCGCAACGTGTGGGAGTGTGTGTGGACTTGCACATAATCATATTCTGCAAAAGGTTCTGCATAATGTTTGTACAGTGCAGTATGTGCCTGTGCATTTTTGTACATGCATCTGTGCGTATGTTTGCTTGTGTATATATGTGTGGGTGCATACTTGTGTGTGACTGATCACTTCTCCAATAGAGCTTTCTCCAAAGTCAACATGTCCTGCCGCTGTGCTCTCTTTGCAGTGTGTCTGCCGCTTCCGCCCTCAGACAATGCCCGTTTTTATAAGATTACAGATATTTACTCTGTAATCAGTGGGAGAAGGCGTGTGTGTGTCGCGACGCCACGGCTAGGATATTTATCTTGTTGCAGTAAATTCCCAGAGTTCCCCTCGTTTTTTTCTCTCCTTCATTTTCTTTTTTTCTTCTATTTACTCAGCGTGGCCTGTTCAAAGAGGACCATTGAGAGAAAAGCAAACGTGCAAATAGGGCTGTGTTTGAGGGATGTCGAGACATGGCCGAGGTCTGTGAGCATGCGTATAAATTTCAGTGTGTGTGATGCATGGTTATATGTGTGTGTTGGGAGGGGAGAGGTAGCAGGACAATGCCCTCACTGTGGCGTTCCTCGGGATTAGCATTAGAAAGGGAGGAGGGGAATGGTAAGTCATTTTACTGATGGTGATCATTAGCCTCGTTAGCATTATGGTAGCATTAGCATTTCTTACATTGACATTTCATTAGCATTTGTAGCATCATGCTTCTAGTAATGTTTTTAATCCAGCTACAGGACCAGGACCAAGGCCCTAATTTCCATCTAATGGCTGGCTTATGTTAGTGTGTGTGTATATATGTTTGTGCGTGTGTGTCTGCCAAAGGTAGAATGGTTACTCGAGTCACTGGTCTGGACTGCTTCAAATGTATGGCTTCCTCTGTGACCCCTTGGGAGGTTTGTGTGTGTGGACTGTGAATATTTGAGGGGGTATTTTACTAACTTTCATCTCTCTCTCTCTCTCTCTCAATCTCTCTCTCTCTCACACACACACACACACACACACACACACACACACACACACACACACACACACACACACACACACACACACACACACACACACACACACACACACACACACACACACACACACTAGTCCTTACACTCCCTCCCTTGCCCCTTCCCTTCCTTTCGCTCTCTACTATTGGCATCCTAGTGTTTCCCTGAATTAGCCTCCCCCTTTCTCCCAAGGCGACTGTAAATGCCTATTTCTGTTTTATGTCATTCATATATATGTTTGATATATATTTCCACAGAGGCTTCCTCACAACATGGATATATTGATAGATTTATTTAAATATTAATCCAGCCACAGAGTTCTGCACATGTCAGAGCCTTGCTAATGTGCCCCAGTGGAGCCCAACCAGCTCTCTCTCACACACACACACACACACACACACACACACACACACACACACACACACACACACACACACACACACACACACACACACACACACACACACACACACACACACACACACACACACACACACACTCGCTCCCCATTTCAGGGGTCAGAAACATGTCAGCAGAGTCCACTTTCAGGAAACGTGATCGCAGGGCTAAGTGGAGGGGATAAGTCATATGGACTTACGTAAACCAAACCACCACAGAGTAGAGGAGGGAAGGGAGAGCGAGGGAGGGAGAGAACCTTATGGCGTTGCCTTATTAAAGTGACACCGTTTAGATTGTATGAAGTCTGTTATGATGCCGTGTTGGAGAGGGAGAGCCTCTCATCCTCTACAGATGTTTCTCTATGGTCTTCAAGAATGCCAGAGGTTGGACATTCATTTTGTTCTAGCCCAGCTTACCTGCTTCAGCCACTTGGTTAATCCTGAAGCCATTGGTTAATCCTGAAGCCATTGGTTAGTTAAATGAGATGCGTTTGTGCGAGGATAGAACACAAACATGCAGCCATGGGCTCTCCTGAAAACCATAGTTGAGAAATACTGCTGTGTCACCAAACTGATCATCCCTTACCTTGTCTAACCTCTGGTCTGGGAGTGGCGTTTGTGTGTGTTTGGGTTTGTGTTT